>NC_057796.1:49181949-49185537 GCF_018294505.1 Triticum aestivum
GCGCGCGCGCGGTGCGGGCCGCGGGGGCGTGGGACACGTGTCGCGCCCCGGTTGGTCGGGCGCGGCGGCGGGATTCGTCCGGCCGGACCGGACACGTCCGGCTACGGAGAGGGGAAGGGGTAGGGTTTTGATCTGCGCGAGAAATCTGAGAGGGATCACATATTTATAGGTAGAGGGAGCTAGGAGACTCCAAATGGAGTGCGGTTTTCGCCCACACGATCGTGATTGAACGACCGAGAGCACGGAGGGGTCTTAGATGGGTTATTGGGCTGTTTGGAGGGGGGTTTTGCTGCAACACACAAAAGGACTTTGCGGTTACCCGGTTAACCGTTGGAGCATCAAACGACCTCCAAATGGAACGAAACTTGACAGGTGGTGTACCGGTGGTATACCAAGGCCACTTGAGAAACCTTGGTCCATTCCGAGAATGTTTAACACCAGCTCACGAAAAGAAACAAGAGGGGTGCGCCGGTGCATGTGAGAGTGCCGGATTGCAAAACGGACAACGGGGAAAATGCTCGGATGCATGAGACGAACACGTATGCAAATGAGATGCACATGATGACATGATATGCAATGCATGACATGAACAAAAGCAAAACGAAAGGCAAAACCCAACCATGAAAGGAATATCATAACACATAGCCGAAAATGGCAAGTGTTGGAGTTACAAATATGGAAAGTTACATCCGGGGTGTTACAACCGAAATACCCTCTTTAAGGTAAAATAGCATAAAACAATATAGACCCTGACTCTCCATTATGGATAATGGAGATCATCCTGTCTCCAATTCTTGTGCTTCGCTTCCTTTTGCTTCCAAGAACCTCCTTGCGACTGTCCATACATTTTTTCCATTCTTTGATTTGTATGTCTCCACTTCTTTTAGAAATCCGGTATGGACAGTTGAGATTCGTAGGATGACCTGGTTGTATGTTCAAAACATCAAGCCTTTCTGATACATCAAATGAGGCACACAATCCTCTAGGATTATCTGTTGAAAAACATAGTAATAACTTCATAGTTAGCAATGATGTACTAGTTTTAGAAGTATGCAAAATATGCACAGATGTCGTAATAGTAAGAAATCTTACCAGGGTATCTCCATAGTAGTTACCGTAGTTCAACATGTGCACTAGTGGCACGTATTGACCATAATGTGGAGGAGCTTTACAATAGATATTGTAATTCTCAATATCAGTACAAAATCCGACCAGATGAGTTTTCTCCTTATAAGTTAACTCAGAGCCATCGGTGTAGTAGGTTCTGTCTACCATGTTCCGCACATTGTTTGAACAATCAAAATAAGTTGTCAATGAAAATAAGCTGTCAACTATTTTGAAATGAACAATATAAATTAGCTAATAACTATGTTTGAGAAACTCACATAGCGGTAGAATTGGAGGCGTATCAACAAGGACCCAAATGTCCATATTGTCTTGCTCGATGTCAGGATCACCAAGATCCATGGTGACAAGCATACCCTCATCAAAACCATACATCTTGCAAAATGCTTCCCAATTTTTGCAACCAAAATGGGTTACGCTCTTACAATTATACAGATTTACTTCAAAATCTATATCATGATGGGTCCTTAGGTGAATTTTCTTTGTTTCCATACTTTCATGGTCTTCAAAACCCATCCTCTCCAAGACGTAGCGTCTTGCATGGCATGGGATAAGCTAGCCGAATTGTAAAAGATGAAAAGCACACGTTGAAATAGTTGAAGTCGTGCTTAATTACGAAAAAATAACACTTGTCGTCGTTGCACACCGTTTCAACATCGAACGTCTCCTCTAGCTTAATACTGAAGCGCCAATCTTCGTCCAGGTGAGGCCTGTCGCACTGACGTCCATCGTCGTGGCACCAGTCGCACTCCCCCGGGAGACTTTCGTCGTCCGAGTACAACATTTCCTATGTTCATAATTCAAATATTAAACGTCTACAATTAAATATATGTACTAAAAAACCTAAGTTAGATCATTATTATTCATCACGGGTTGACTATCGGTTTGTCGAGTCTTTTCTTGAAAACTCTCAGCTCACGTGGTGTATACATTTGACCGTTGGTGATGGTCGCTCCTCCATTCGTTCTCGAGTGCATTACACCAAAATGTCTAGCACACGGGAACAAAGGAGAAGCGACCCCCACGACAACAGTCGGGATTCTTCGTCCTCTCATATATATATGGTGGAACTCTCCCTCACTGATTCCTCTCTGACATTTGCGACCGTCGGTGATGGTAGCTCCTCCTTTCGTTCTCGAGTGCATTACACCAAATTGTCTAGCACACAGGAACAAAGGAGAAGCTACCCCCACGACAACAGTCAGGATTCTTCGTCCAATCATATATGGTGGAGACTCGACAGACTTACAGTCAACCCGAAATATCGTTTAATTATCTTTCTAAAAGAGGATTTGGCTGGTCTCACCTCGATGTCGGAGGGGGCGGTGACGGGGACGACGGCGGGGATGATGGAGGGCCCGGGGGCTCCTAGATTTCTGCGAAAAGAAAAACCCTATAAGCTATCAACTAATCATAGTGCTCTCCAATTTTAGCATTCAAAGTAGGAGTAGTTTTCCACTTTGAGCATTCAATAAGAAAAATCAAATCACAAAATAAAGTAGTATTCAAATTAGGATGCATTCAATTATAAGCAAAACTACATCATCTCCATGCGTCCGTACATCGTCGAATATTATCACTAATACACCTCGAATACTATCATACATATAGCATCGCTAGTACAGCAAGAACAGTAGCGCCGGACGGGTATCGGCGCGGGCAGTGGACACCCAAAGAGACGGAACCATCACAGGATCATAGCTCCAGTGAGATCCCTGAAGAACCTGCCAGGTATTGTCGAACCTGCCCTCCAACGCAACCATGTAGCGATGAACGTGCTGGTCCTCCTCGCTGACACGGTGACGTACCACCTCCGCGGTGTCCGGAAGCCTAGGCACCGTCACTGGCCCACGCGACCGCCACCAAACAAGGATCGGGTCAACGACGGGCTGGCTCCTCACCAACCTACGCCCACTGGAAGGTAGCACCTCCCAAAACCAGCCCGGCGGAGCCCAGTCCTGGACATGGCCCCTCTGATCAAGCCGGCCTCCTCCGCCGAGTCGACGACGAGGATGCGGGATAGGCATCGTCGACGTCGATGCGGGAATAATTGCTTTAACTAAAAAAACAAAGTAGTTCAATTAATTTCCTTGCTAAAAATAAACTACTTCTATAGTAAAATAAACTAGTTTTGTTAAATCAACTAGTTCAACTACTAATTAAGCACTTACTATAAATAAAATAAAGTAGTTTTATTAATTAATCAACTAGTTCAACTACTAAGCACTTACCATAAATAAATAAAATAAAGTAGTTCTTACTAAAAATAAACTACTTCTATATATAGTAAAATTTAATAAAATAGTTTTATTAATTAATCAACTAGTTCAACTACTAAGCACTTACTAAAAATATATAAAATAAAGTAGTTCTTACTAAAAATAAACTACTTCTATATATAGTAAAATTTAATAAAATAGTTTTATTAAATCAACTAGTTCAACTACTAAGCACTAACTTAAA
>NC_057796.1:49186427-49187716 GCF_018294505.1 Triticum aestivum
GCGGCGTCGTTGGGCGGGGGGAAACTGGCGATGGAAATCTGAAAATTTCCTAAGTGCTGGCTTATATAGCAAAAGCTTTGGTCCCGGTTCGACGCACAAACCGGGACCAATGCCACCTTTAGTCTCGGTTGGAGGCACCAACCGGGACCAAAGGCCTCTTTTCACCAGCCCAAAGGGCGGGAAGCAGATGGCTTTGGTCCCGGTTGGTGGCACCAACCGGGACTAAAGGGTGGGCATTGGTTCCGGTTGGAGCCACCAACCGGGACTAATGTGCTGGCGCGGTGCGGTGGGAAGTTTAGTCCCACCTCGTTAGCTGAGAGAGCTCGGCACCTGTTTATAAGCTGAGCTCCTCTCTAAGATGCAGGCATTACATGCCTACCCTTGTCACTGCCATGTTGGGCCTATTGGGCCTGCGGGCCTGCATCCTGGCCCATGTGTAGATGGGTTTCTAGTCGTATGCAGGCCGTGTGGCCCATTAGGCGGCATTTTTTTATTTTTTCCAGTATTTTTTTTGTTTTTTGAATTATTTATTTACTTTCGATTTTTGCTTTATTTTCTTTATTCTTTTTGCTTTTAGCTCAGAATAATGATAAACTTTCTGTTACTCCATTAGTTTCCAAATTTGAATAGTTTAAATTTTAATTCTTTACGAAAATACTAGAGGTTTATAAAAGCTTTTTAGTTGATTCCTTTTGCTATTAGAGTTTATAAAAGCATTTCAAATGAACTTTGAAAAGGTTGAAAGTTTGCATGGTATCATCATTTCATCCACATAGCATGTTCAAGAAAGTTGAGAGGGTTACGGCAAAAACTGGATGCACTTCGTGTACAAAATGGACAATCTCTTTCAAAGTATCAAGATTTCATACGGAAACTCGTCTGTTACAAAGGGATTTCATTTTTTTTAAACTTATTTGAACTCGTGACTTTTTGTGTGTTCAAAATGCACCATTCAAAGCCGCATCATCATTTTTCAATCCTTTCTGACTTCATTTGTTGTTTTTCATGCATTTACTAATTATTTTGAACTATAAGACCCTAAAATTCAAAAGCATTTCAAATGAACTCCGAAAAGGTTGAAAGTTGGCATGGTATCATCATTTCATCCAAATAGCATGTGCAAGAAAGTTGAGAGGGTTACGGCAAAAACTGGATGCACTTCGTGTACAAAACGGACAATCTCTTTCAAAGTATCAGGATTTCATACGGAAACTCGTCTGTTACAAAGGGATTTCATTTTTTTAAACTTATTTGAACTTCTGACTTTTTGTGTGTTAAAAATGCACCAT
>NC_057796.1:49188126-49200368 GCF_018294505.1 Triticum aestivum
CAAAAACTGGATGCACTTCGTGTACAGAACGGACAATCTCTTTCAATGTATCAGGATTTCATACGAACACTCGTCTGTTACAAAGGGATTTCATTTTTTAAAACTTATTTGAACTCCTGACTTTTTGTGTGTTCAAAATGCACCATTCAAAGCCACGTCATCATTTTTCAATCCTTTCTGACTTCATTTGTTATTTTTCATGCATTTACTAATTATTTTGAGCTATAAGACCCTAAAATTGAAAAGCATTTCAAATGAACTCTGAAAAGGTTGAAAGCTGGCATGGTATCATCATTTCATCCACATAGCATGTGCATGAAAGTTGACAGGGTTACGGCAAAAACTGGATGCACTTCGTGTACAAAACAGACAATCTCTTTCAAAGTATCAAGATTTCATACGGAAACTTGTCTGTTACAAAGGTATTTCATTTTTTTTAAACTTATTTGAACTCCTGACTTTTTGTGTGTTCTAAATGCACCATTCAAAGCAGAGACTGATTTTGAATGGTGCATATTCAACACACAAGAAGTATGTAAAGATCGCCAACCCCAACATAAAAAAATGAGCATAGATGCGCTTATAGAGAAAATTCAACCTAAATTCATAATAAAATTCTATGAATTTCAGAGAAACTAACTCTGAATTTAGGTCAAATTACCTGTATAAGGGCATCTATTTTCATTTTGAGAGGAGCTCAACAAGGCAGAGAGGGACGGGCTTATAAACCGGTGTGAGCGCCCTTCGGTTGACGAGGTGGGACTAAACTCTCGCCGCAACGAGGACCAACCCTTTAGTCCCGGTTTGTGGCACAAACCGGGACTAATGGTCATGTGCCAGGGGCGAGGTGCATTGGTTCCGGCTCGTGCCTTGAACCGGGACCAAAAGGTCCAAACGAATTGGGACCAGTGGCCCACATGTCCCGGCCGGCCCCCTGGGCTCACGAACCGGGACTAATGCACCCCATGGGTCCCGGTTCGTGCGGAACCGGGACTAATGGGCTGGCCAGGCCAGAACGAAGCCCTGTTTTCTACTAGTGCCCCTGAACTGACTTTTTGCTCTATAAATACCCCAATATTCCAGAAACCCTTGGGGAGTCGATGAGAATCAATTCCAGCCGCCGCAGAGTCCAGAACCACCAGATCCAATCTAGACACCATCACGGAGGGGTTCACCACTATCATTGGTGCCTCTCCGATGATGCGTGAGTAGTTCTTTGTAGACCTTCGGGTCCGTAGTTAGTAGCTAGATGGCTTCCTCTCTCTCGTTTGATTCTCAATACAATGGTCTCTTGGAGATCCGTATGGTGTAACTCTTTGTGTGGTGTGTTTGTTGGGATCCGATGAACTTTGAGTTTATCATCAAATCTATCTTTATATCCATGAAAGTTATTTGAGTCTTCTTTGATCTCTTATATGCATGATTGCTTATAGCCTCGTATTTCTTCTCCGATATTTGGGTTCTGTTTGGCCAACTTGATCTACTTATCTTGCAATGCGAAGAGGTGCTTTGTAGTGGGTTCGATCTTACGGTGCTTGATCCCAGTGACAGAAGGGGAACCAACACGTATGTATCATTGCAACTAAGGATAAAACGATGGGGTCTATTTCTACATAAATAGATCTTGTCTACATCATGTCATCATTCTTATTGCATTACTCTGTTTTTCCATGAACTTAATACACTAGATGCATGTTGGATAGCGGTCGATGTGTGGAGTAATAGTAGTAGATGCAGGCAGGAGTCGGTCTACTAATCTTGGACGTGATGCCTATATAATGATCATTGCCTGGATATCGTCATGATTATTTGAAGTTCTATCAATTGCCCAACAGTAATTTGTTCACCCACCGTTTGCTATTTTCTCGAGAGAAGCCACTAGTGAAACCTACGCCCCCCCCAGTCTCTTTCTCATATTATTTTCCTTTGCGATCTATTTTATTTGACTTTTATTTTCAGATCTATTAAACCAAAAATACAAAAATACCTTGCTGCAATTTATTTTATTTGGTGTTCGATCTATCAATATTTACAACTCTCTCACGTCCGTTTGCCAATTTCTGGCGTCGTTAGACGAAAGGGATTGAAAACCCCTTTTACACGTCGGGTTGCGACTATTTGTTACTTGTGTGCAAGTGTTGTTTATGTATTGTTGCTTGGTTCTCCTACTGGTTCGATGACCTTGGTCTCATCACTGAGGGAAATACCTACCGTCGATGTGCTGCATCATCCCTTCCTCTTTGGGGAAATACTGACGTAGTTCTAGCAGACATCATCTACTACCTCGATGTCTTGCTGGATCAAGAAGGCGAGGGACGTCACCGAGCTGAACGTGTGCAAAACGCGGAGGTGCCGTGCATTCGGTACTTGATCGGTTGAAGCGCGAACAAGTTCGACTACATCAACCGCGTTGTGAAACGCTTCCGCTTACGGTCTACGAGGGTACGTAGACACACTCTCCCCCTCGTTGCTATGCATCTCCATGGATAGATCATTGCAGGTGCGTAATTTTTTTTTTGTTTTCCATGCAATGATTCCCAACATGTATAGACATGGTCTCGGAACACTGGAGACCGAAAGGTCGAACATGAGTCATATAGTAGATATGATCAACATGGAGATGTTCACCATTGATGACTACCCCATCTCACGTGATGATCGGACATGGATTAGTTGATTCGGATCATGTATCACTTAGACAATTTGAGGGATGTTGATTTAAGTGGGAGTTCATTTGTAATTTGATTAATTGAACTTAAATTTATCATGAACTTAGTCTTAATAGTTTTTGCATATCTATGTTGTAGATCAATGGCTCGTGCTACCGTTCCCTTGAATTTTAATGTGTTCCTAGAGAAAGCTAAGTGAAAGATGATGGTAGCAACTACACGGACTGGGTCCGTAACATGAGGATTAATGATATGTCCATTTTGCATCATGCTTTTATATTGATACTTATTGCATTACGGGTTGTTATTACACATTATAGCACAATACTTATGCCTTTTCTCTCTTATTTTACAAGGTTTACATGAAGAGGGAGAATGCCCGTGATACGTCTCCATCGTATCTAAATTTTTTTATTGTTCCATGCCAATATTATACAACTTTCATATACTTTTTGGCAACTTTTTATACTATTTTTGGGACTAACATATTGATCCAGTGCCCAGTGCCAGTTCCTGTTTGTTGCATGTTTTATGTTTCACAGAAACCCCATATCAAACGGAATCCAAACGGAATAAAAACGGACTGAGAATATTTTTGGAATATTTGGAGAATATGGGAAGAAGAATCAACGCGAGACGGTGCCCGAGGGGGGCACGAGGCAGGGGGCGCGCGTGCCCCCCTCGTGCCCCCCCCCCCCGTAAGGCAGTTGCTGCTCTTCTTAGGCCGCAAGAAAGCTAATTTTCGGAAAAAAATCACGGCGAAGGTTTCAATCCAATCGGAGTTACGGATCTCCATATATATACGAAACGGTGAAAGGGGAGAACACCAGAATGCAGAAACAGAGAGAGACAGAGAGACAGATCCAATTTCGGAGGGGCTCTCGCCCCTCCCATGCCATGGAGACCAAGGACCAGAGGGGAAACCCTTCTCCCATCTAGGGAGGAGGTCAAGGAAGAAGAAGAAGGAGGGGGGCTCTCTCTCCCTTGCTTCCGGTGGCGCCGGAGTGCCACCGGGGGCCATCATCATCACCACAATCTTCACCAACAACTTCACCGCCTTCATCACCAACTCTTCCCCCCTCTATGCAGTGGTGTAACCTCTCTCTTACCCGATGTAATCTCTACTTAAACATGGTGCTCAACGCTATATATTATTTCCCAATGATGTATGGCTATCCTATGATGTTTGAGTAGATCCGTTTTGTCCTATGGGTTATTTGATGATCAAGATTGGTTTTAGTTGCATGTTTTATTATTGGTGCTGTCCTATGGTGCTCTCCGTGTCGCGCAAGCATTAGGGATCCCCGCTGTAGGGTGTTGCAATACATTCATGATTCGCTTATAGTGGGTTGCGTGAGTGACTGAAACACAAACCCAAGTAAGGGGGTTGTTTCGTATGGGATAAAGAGGACTTGATGCTTTAATGTTATGGTTGGGTTTTACCTTAATGATCTTTAGTAGTTGCGGATGCTTGCTAGAGTTCCAATCATAAGTGCATATGATCCAAGTAGAGAAAGTATGTTAGCTTATGCCTCTCCCTCAAATAAAATTGCAATAATGATTACCGGTCTAGTTATCGATTGCCTAGGGACAAATAACTTTCTCGTGACAAAAAGCTCTCTACTAAAACTAATTTAGTTGTCTCTTTATCTAAACAGCCCCTAATTTTTATTTACGTGCTCTTTATTATCTTGCAAGCCTATTCAAAATCACCTACAAAGTACTTCTAGTTTCATACTTGTTCTAGGTAAAGCGAACGTCAAGCGCGCGTAGAGTTGTATCGGTGGTCGATAGAACTTGAGGGAATATTTGTTCTACCTTTAGCTCCTCGTTGGGTTCGACACTCTTACTTATCGGAAGAGGCTACAATTGATCCCCTATACTTGTGGGTTATCAAGACCTTTTTCTGGCGCCCTTGTCGGGGAGCAATAGCGTGGGGTGAATATTCTTGTGTGTGCTTGTTTGCTTTAACTATGTAATTTTTATTTGTCGCTCTTAGTTGTTCTCTATCTTTAGTTATGGATATGGAACACGAAACACCAAAAAAATTAGGTATACTTGCTGCTCATGGAGATGGGGAACATCCTAAAACCCTCGATGCTCGTTATGTGATAGATATTATGTACTACTTTGATAATCCTGAGAAAACCCCATTCAATTTGGTAATGGGAGACACGTTGGATCAACATGAATACTTTAGGGATTATCGCTTGACTCAAAAAGGGAAACTATTCTGGGATCAAATTTATATGTTGAAGTGCTATGCTAGGCAACTATGCTTGAGATATGATTATACTTGTTGCTCTAGGATGAAGGCTCCACACCTTCCCTTTTCATGCAAATTTAATGATAATGAAACCTTGGCTTCTTATGCTAGAGGTATATATGATTACTATGATGTGGAACAAGTAGAAGAATAGTTGCTTTTATGGGTGCTTATGAAATTGAATCTATATTTAAAGAGTGTGAAAATCTTTATGATGTTGTTTATAGACCTGAAAATTTAGCTATACTTAAATATTGCTATGAGAATTATGAATACAATGCCGATATTGATGCATTTATTGAGAAAGTCTCCGCTGTCCAAGAAGAGACTAATATTTTGTAGGAGTCTATGGAAGAAGAAATTGATGAAACTGTGAGCTCATTGGATGAAAAAGATGAGGAGGAGAGCGAAGAACAAAAGGAGGAAGAGTGGATTGATCACCCGTGCCCACCTTGTAATGAGAGTAACTCTTCAACTCATACATTGTTTAATTTCCCTTCGTGCTTACCGAAGGATGATTACTATGATGACTGTTATGATCCCTTGATTCTCTTGAAATATCCCTTTTTGATGATGCTTGCTATGCTTGTGGCCAAGATGCCAATATGAATTATGCTTATGGAGATGAACTTGCTATAGTTCCTTATGTTAAACATCAAATTGTTGCTATTGCACCCACGCATGATAGTCCTATTATCTTTTTGAATTCTCCCGACACTACTAGGAAAAGGACTACTAGTGGCGCACCAGTTTTGCCTACTAATGGCGCACTACTGGTGCGCCACTAGTATTTTTTACTAATGGCGCACCACTGGTGCGGCATTAGTATCTGGTATACTAATGGCGCACCAGGTAGTGCGCCATTAGTATAGGCCACGGTGCGCCATTAGTATGCCTCCCATGGGGCCATATTTACCCATGTGCCTAGCCATACTAATGGCGCACCGCGGGGTGATGCGCCATTAGTATCCTTTGGCATCCTAATGGCGCACTGCGGGGTGATGCGCCATTAGTATCCTTTGGCATACTAATGCCGCACTGCGGTGTGATGCACCATTAGTATCCTTTGGCATACTAATGGCGCACGTTGGGGTGATGCGCCATTAGTATGTATATTAGGGATTATTTTTTTTCCTTTTCTGATTTTTGCACAGATTACAAAATATATTATTGGACAGAATATAAGCAGCACCACACAGCAACAGCAGATTCATCGAATACAATAGAAGATTAGTCTCCGAATACAATTCATCATATTAGTCTCCGAATTCAAAAGACCGAACAAAGATAGAACATTACAAGTCTCGAGACCGCGAGTAGCGAGTTTGTCTTCACATTAGAAGTCGATATCGATCATCTAAACTACCATCACATAGAAGAGAGCTGCGGTCGTCACGATGAGCATCATCGCGATGAAACTGGTCTTCATCCAGTTCCTCCAACGCTCCCTCCTCTCTCCCGCTAGATAGCGCGCGTATCTAGATTCCGCCTCCGCCCTAGTGGTGTACCCTTTGTAACTGTTACCGCTGAAACGGTGAACCTGTCTCCGACACTCCTCCCAGTCGTCGTAGACTCCGGGAACCTTACCCTTGTACACGACATACGACGGCATCTCTATGCACAAGCCAAACAACAGACAATACATAAGCAATATATAAGTATGCAACAAAAGGATCGGAAGAGAAAAGCAAGACATTAATAGCACGATTCATGGTCCTACTAATAAATAGCATCGATTACATCTAAGTTGAACGACTGTCCAAACCACAGAGACATACAAGTTCATTAAAGTTTAATTACAACAAGAGCTAATCAATGTTTCAGAACTACACATAGCATCACTACTTTCGACTCGACTCATGGGACCGGAGCGTGGATGAAGCCGCCGTCTGTCGTGATGGTCATGAAGTCGCGGGCGTTGTCAGCCTGCATTTGTAGCGTTGTGTCTATCTCGCTGTTGGACGGTTGAAATTTGAGGTAAAAGTGCCCCGAGGTACGAAGGACATCTTGATGGATGATTTCTGCAAACTCCGACTGGATGCGAAAGAATTCTTGTCGGATGTCCGCGTCCTGGATTGCCGCCAAGCTTGCGGCCCAATCTTTGAGATTATTTGGTAGCAGAAGGTGATTATGGTCCCGTACGATCGCCTGCATGTGATGGAGGGCGTAGTAGGCCTCCTTCTGACCGCCAGGCGGCTGCTTGACGCAGGGGAATGTCGTATTGTGGGTGAACACGTGCCTGCCGTACCTACGAGATGGCCTCTTAAAGGTGCCTCCAGATACGTGTAGCCGGGGAGAGCATCATCAAGAACTTTCTTGATATTTGTGTAGTCTATCTTGGAGTCACGGTCCGGGTCGAAATACGTGGCCATGGAATATTTCGGGCTTAGGAGGATGAGTGTGCAATGTGTGTCACTGCACAGAACACAGAATGTTAGAAAAAAAGAACGATCAAAATCTAAGAAATCATATGTTACGAGCGGTTAGGAGATGACTTACTCGGGAAAGTAAGGCACGAGGAAGTTATCCTTATCTGGGTTTGCCAGAATGACGCCTTCGAGGTGTGAACTCGCGACTTGCCGGTCCCCAGCGCTGCCCAAGATCTTGGCACGCATGTAGAAGGGGTCGACTATCACAATGTCCGGGGTCTTGTCTCTAATGATCCACATCTCCATACTCAGCGAGAACAACCGAACTAAGGTGTAGTGCAGCGGATGAAGGTTAAGCATAGCAAAGATGTCATCAAACCGCAGGACGATCGTACCCCCGACGGCGCTATCCACAAAGCCGTTGCCCTCTGGCACCTTGGCCACGAAAACCGGGTATGCCACATCATTCTCTCTGAGACGCCACTTCTCCAAAGAAAGAACACTGTCATGGAGACTCCGCATAGCACCGGTTGCAGCATTGAGCATATTTGTCGGTGGCATCGGCCTACCCGCCACATGCACCCTCCTCGAGATATCCTTAGGTGAAGGTGGCCCGTCCTGAGCACGGATCGTACTCGGTGCCGGCTGGCTCGCACTGGCGCCCTTGTTAGTCTTTCGTTTCCGTCCCTTCTTCCCGATCTGTTGTAATGGGATCGAGTTCTGCTCACAGACCGCCTTCTTGAGCGTGTTGGGGCTGATAATATTTGGCACCTCAGCTATCTGAGGCTCGGTGAAGGCGGCAGCTGGAGGCGTCTCCTGAGAACTGAACGCCAGACGACGCCTGTTGCAATTGGGTTTCTCCGCCGTACCAGCTAGATCGCGGTCGTCTTTTTCAGGGTTGGGTTCTTGAGAAGGAGGCCCGCAGAACTCGTCACCGTACCCATGTTCGGCAAAGTACTTATCGATGTTCGAAAATGTACCGCCGTCGTTGTCGTCGTCGTCCGGATCCTGTGCCATATGCATGTCCGGATCCTGTGCCATAGGGATGTCCGGCATGTCCGGTAGCGTTGCGGCGTTCTTGCCATGGCTTGGCGCTGGCACGACTGGCGGTCTTCTCTGTGGGGTGGTGTCCCCCGCCCCCAAACGAATCTGGCTCTTCGGCCAAAGCAGGGGCCAACTTACACAGGCGCTGAGGGTCATCACATCATCTTCGTCGGCCCCAGCGGGTCGAATCGGAGGTAACAACTCGTCGCAGCCTGGCAGCACCCGAACCAGTTCAACCCTATACAAGGTGGGTGGCATCGGATTACCGTGGAACACGCGGTTGCCCGGTTGAACGATTCTGCCCTTGGCGACATCGACCAACTCGCCGCCCACGAAGTGCAGGAGAGTGCAAGGAACATCGGTGGCGCCCTGCGAAAATATGTAGGGCGTCAGGGATACCCAGTCAAAGGCAAAGAGATGAAGTCATCGGCCGAGAGGCTTAGTTACCGTGATGCCGTCGAGCTCGGCTAATGTCGAGGCACCGCCAACGCCGGGCGTGCGCGTGCAACTGACGGAGGGGCCGCTTGCTGGCGAGGTGTCGGCCGGCGTACACCCGGGTGCACTAAGGTCCAATGCCCGTGGCGGCGCCGGAGACACGAATACCGCCTCCACCGAAGACACCAATGGTGCCACCTGCGCGTTGTGCGAGTTGCTGGCCGTGAAGCTGGGAACCGGGGGAGGCCCCTGTTGGCCGCCCGCAATCCATGTCGTCAGCCCCTGAATCAAGGTAGGCACAATGGCGGTGAGCGTCGTTCCCAGTGGTTGTTGCACTTGCTCTTGGACAATCTCCGGAATCCGTGCCACTTGTGCCTTGAGTTCTTGAACCTCGCGCGACTGGCTTTCCGAGCTGGTCTTTTTCTCCTTTCGCCCACCAGCGGTATAGTATGATGACCATTTTGTGGACAAGCCTTTGCCGGCCACACGACCAGCTGACGACGGCTTACTGAGCTTATCCTTGTTTTTCATTACGTTCAACGCCCTATTTAAAGGGGTGTCAAAAGGGGAGCTCTGAGACGACCCCGCGCTACTGCTTACAGCCTCCTGTGGAAGGAATGTGAACCATTTAGAAATTTGGCTTCATTAATTAGAATGCAACCATATGGAGCTAATTACGCGGGGGTGTATTCCTTACCAGAACAAGCTCAAGCGCCCTGGTCTTCGGATCCGTGGTAAGCTCCTTTGTTACCGGGTCCTCCTTGTACCGGGCCCTGACAAAGTTCCTGGTCTGCTTGTCACGTAATTTCTCGAAGCGGGGCGGTAGGCCTTGCTCGGCACGCTCCGCGTCCTCCTTGTCCCATATAGGCTCCGCCACTCTGTAACCGCTGGGACCGAGTTGGTGGACCCCTAAGTTCAACTCCCGCATTTCTTTCCCCCACTGACTTGATTCGGAGGTTGCGCTGCTCTCGCACTTGATCTTGAACTCCTTGTAGTCATCTTCGCTCATCAAAGGATATTTCGCCTTGATCTTCTCATAACTATCACCTTTTTCAATCATTGCCTTCACCGTGCTTCTCCATGTAGACAGGGCCGTGCTCATCCTCGCGAGGGCGACACTGTTCACTTTATTCCCTGAGAGGCGTGTGTTTGCAAACTCAGCGGGGAACTTGTATCGTTCATACAGCTTCGTGAAGAGGAGGCTGCGCAAATTCCCTCGGTCCTTATGCCTTAGGTTCTCGGTGTTGATCGAGACGGTGCTCCGGAGAATGCACCTGAGCTGAACTGAGTACCCCTTGACTACATGTTTGGGCGCCGTTGGATGCCCGTCGGAGTTCACTTCAGTAAATTCCTCCTTGACGGTGCCGAGCACGTTCGGGCGCCGGTCCTTCCGTTGCCTCTTCGGTTGGCGGCCATCTGTGCGTGCGCCGCCATCATCAATGGTGGCATCCTCGGCGGCACCATCAGTGGTGTCATCCCCGACGCCACTAGGGGTTGTGTAGTCAGGATCGGTGTCTTCCGCGGCCCATGCATTAGTCGCAAGTACCCCATATGTCCTATTTTTAGCAAAGTCATGCTAAAATTAACGGAAAATTTCAGCATGACCTTTGCTGAAAATAGGACATATGGAGTACCCGAATTTGCCGGAACGGAAGTTAATCGACATTCCGGCAAACTCAAGGGCCTCTCGGGGTACAGCAGCAGCATCACAAGTCCTAGATTATGATGATACAGCAGCAAGTTGAAAAAGCTGAAGTTCTCAGCATGAAGAATCACACAACACAGCACCTACATTATGATGATACATTTGGAGATTGCACATACAGTTTTCACATAAGCATAATTGTTCTAGAGATTGCACATACAGTTTTTGACAGCACAACACCTATGACAGCACATACAGTTTTTCACATTTGGAGATCGCACATACAGTTTTCACATAAGCATGAAGAATAACACAACACAACACCTATGGCAGTTTTCACATACATGAAGTTCTCAGCATAAGCATAATTGTTCTGGAGATTGCACATACAGTTTTTGACAGCAAAAATTCAGAAAATGCATTTTTGTCAGTAACACAGAAAACAAAAACCATCAAAAAATTTGGGTACATATTTGGGTACCTCTATACAATTTGGGTACCTCTATACAAGGTGCTGTATACAAGGTGGTACATATTTGGGTACACAGAAAACAAATACAATTTGGGTACATAAGTGTTATACATTTCTCTGAATAGTATACAAGGTGGTGTAGATCTCTAAGGAGCTGCATTAAAAGGGAAGGGCGTGCGGCAAGATGCCATCAAGCTCCCAGCAGCAATGGTCACACGTGACAGGAGCTGTGCCTGCCACTAGAATGAGCACTTCTAATTTTTTGCTTCTTCTTTTTTGAGATAGAAGCACTTTCAGTCTCAGAAACAGAGATCACACATCTTTATAAAATCAACTTTACAGGAAGTATTCATGTTAGGAAACATTAATAAGTATCTAAGTGTTTTCAGTTCATTTTATACAAAAGACAAACAACGGCCCTTTTCTTTTGCACCGGAAGAAAATGCTAGTACTATGTGACAAGCTTTAGAAAATGGAGTACTTACAACAACTGTGTAGGCAATCAATCCAGGCTTCTCCTGGTGATCCAAAGCAACAAAGAATAGAAGAAAAGCACCAATATACCAGGGAATTGCAGCCAAGAAGAAACCTAATAAGAACCTTCAAAACAAAACCAACCTAAAGTCTTTAATATGGATTGATTGTGCTTTCATTTTAAATTTGCAGGTAAGAACAATGAACTTATAGAAACTCCTTAATATGAATATTATACTGATGATAAAAGAAGTGAGACAAGAAGTGTCTGCAGCCTTGAGTAGATTCCCGGGACCTGAAGGTTGCCCACCCTGCTCATATCAAATATTATGTTGTATTAGCAGCAAGTAGACAAGCCTCCATACATCAAGCCCTAGTTATCTTATGCCAGTAAATATAAAATAAACAAACTTAATAGGTGGTTTATTTTTACTCTACTCTCACCCATCCTATTGCGTAGTTACTGTGTTCCCAATGTCAGTGAATTTGCAGTCTTCAAAGATCAGAAAGTTGTGCTCTTCAGGAATCTTCAGAAAACAATTTAAGAATCATCAAATAAAAAACAAGCAATATAACAGTACTTCTTGTGCTCATCCAGTAGCAACATCTTTCATACATGATCAGTAGTCATGTACCAAATTTTTATTTAAACTGAATTCGCAAATCACCAAGAGCTCTACTAGTTTCAGACTAGATTTACAGAAACTAGCTGCCTTAAGATTGATAACAACAGAACCCACTAGCTTCCTTAAGCATCTCATCAAAAAAATAACAGGAGGGGATCCCTAACTACAAGTATGCTGATAACTAAAATCAAGCAGAAAACCTTCGATGGCTGCGGCGGCGGTTGCGGTCTGGCGGCAGGTGG
>NC_057796.1:49200742-49201280 GCF_018294505.1 Triticum aestivum
GGGAAGGGGGGAGGGGAGGAGAGGGGAGGAATCACCTGTGGGAGAACGGCAGGCTGCCGTAGGAGAACACCGACGTCGAGGAGGCTGCGGGCAGCGGCGCGTCGAGGAGGCAGCGCGTCGAGGAGGCGGCGCAGTGGGTCGGGGGATGGGGGAAGGGAGGGAGGGGACGTACGTGCTGGGGCGGGGCGGCGAAGGAGCGGCGGGGCGCGGGGGCGGCGGCGCGGGTGGATCTTGGCGAGGGAGAGGGACGAAGGGGAACTGGCGAGGGAGAGGGAGGAATTAGCTATAGGGGGGAAACATTCTAATGGCACACCACGAAGCGGTGCGCCATTAGAATGTTTTTTTTTATATAGCAATGGCGCACCCACGATCGGTGCGCCATTAGTAAACTTTTTTTATGTAGCAATGGCGCACCAGCCAGAGATGCGCCATTAGTAAACTTTTATTATTATTATTTTTTGTTGCATGTAATAATTTTTTAGAAAATGAATATGAATATGAAACAGTAATAATTTTTTATAAAAACAGTAATAATATT
>NC_057796.1:49201386-49212103 GCF_018294505.1 Triticum aestivum
ATATGAAAAAATCATCAAATTTATTATTTGAAAATATAATCAAATTTGTTTTTTTTGCAATTTTAGTTGCATTCAGTTGTGACGGTGGAGCGGGCCGGGGAGGGTGCGGGGGCGTTGGAGCGGGGAGGGTGCGGGGGGTCGGCGGCGGCGGTGGAGCAGGGGAGGGTGGGGGGGTGCTCGGCGGCGAGGGGGATCTGGCGAGGGGGATAGCGATTGAGATGGAGGGGGATCGAGATTGAGTGTCGACCTCATGAATATTCAATATTTTTTCATACTGAATATGAAAAAATATCATCAAATTTAAAAAATATTCATGAATTCAAAAAGTGCCCATGAAATTTAAAAATATTCATGAGTTCAAAAAATATTAATAATAAACATAAATAAATATTCATGAGGACACTAGAACAGAAGAAATATCATTTCAATATGTCGAAATACAATCGAGAAATGGAGTTTTTAGCTAGCTATCTGTTCACAATCTTCTTGCCCTTATTTTTCGTAAATGGAGTTCTTCTCTTGAACGGACGTCCTTTAGGTAGGGTGGTCCTGCTTCTTCTTGTGGTGTATGCTGATACTTCATCGTCGTCGTCATGTTCCATCTTCGGGTCGCCGTACTTGTCGAAGTCTTGCTCATTGGCAACTCCATCCATTCCGATGATCTTCCTTTTGCCTCTCCTCACGACAACACGACTGGGCTTTGACGGGTCGGTAATGAAGAAGCATTGGTCCACTTGGGAAGCCAGTACCCATGGCTCATTTTTCGCGGTGACGTTCGCGGCTGCGGTCTTGGATTTGGCTTCGGGTATAACCATGATGGTGACATACCGGTCTTCTTTTATGACGCTCTTGGCCCATCTGACACGGAACATCAGGACCTTCTCTCCAGCGTAGCTCAGCTCCCAGATCTCCTCGATCCTTCCGTAGTATCTGTCCTTGTCGTTACCGGTGTAGGATTCCATCGTTACCCCGGAGTTCTGATAACCATTGCTCTTCATGTCCTTGTCCTCGGTGTAGAATGTGTAGCCGTTGATAACGTACGCCTCATACGTCATCAGGTTGTGCTCGGCGCCCTGTGACAAGGCGAATATGAGTTGTTCTTCCGCGGAAGAATCCTCATGTAAAGGGTACGACAGAAGCTTCTGCTTGAACCAACGCGTGAAACATGAGTTGTGCTCTTTGATTATATCTCCGTCCGTCCTCTGTTGGCCTCGGTCATTGTACGTCTTCTCAATAAACGTTTTGTGCTGTACCACCCAAGGATCGACCATGTCTATGTGTTGTAGCGCGACTAGGTTTGCTCTTTCAAAGTCGGCGAGTCGACCATCGAAGTCGACATGCATTTCGCGACGACCCTCACGGTGACCCCATCCAGCGAGCCTGCCGAGGTGCCTGTTGACGGGCAGACGAACGGGGTTCTCGATGCCTAGATAATTCGTGCAGTAGGAGATGCACTCTTCGGTCAGAAAGCCCCTAGCTATGCTTCCCTCTGGACGTGACATGTTGTGAACGTATCCTTTGATGACACCATTCATCCTTTCGAATGGCATCATGCTCTGCAGGAACGTCGGCCCGAGTTGGATGATATCCTCCACGATATGGACCAGCAGATGCACCATAACGTCGAAGAATGCGGGAGGGAAGTACATCTCAAGCTCGCATAGTATCACCACGATCTCTTCCTGTAGCCTTCTGAGTTGCCTCACGCCAACCAACATCCGAGAGATGACGTCGAAAAAGTTGCATAGGCCAAATAGCGTTTCACGGACGTGCGCGTCCATGATCCCATGGATTGCAACTGGAAGTATCTACGTCATCAGCACGTGACAGTCGTGAGACTTCATCCCGCTGAACTTCTGCTTCGCTAAGTCTAGGTATCTGCTTATCTTCCCCGCGTAACCGTAAGGAAGTTTTACTCCTACGAGGTAGGTGAAAAACTGATCAATCTCCTCCTGGCTTAGAGTGAAGCACGCGGGAGGGAAGTCATTTCCGGTCTTCTTGGCATTTTTGCCTTTGCGACGACTTTCCGTGTCCTGCTTCGCCTCATCATCATCATCATCATTAGCGTGAAGCTCCTCCCTGATGCCCATTGATTTCAAGTCTGCCCTTGCTTTCGGCCCATCTTTGGTCCTCTCTGGCATGTTGAGCAGGGTACCAAGCAGACTCTCGCACACGTTCTTCGTGATATGCATGACATCAAGGCTGTGAGGCACACGGTGGATCTTCCAGTACGGCAAGTCCCAGAAAACAGACCTCGTTTTCCATACCTTCAGAAGTGGCTCTGGCGCCTTTCGCTTCTTTCCTGGCTCTGGCGCCTTTTGCTTCTTTCCCGGCAGTGGGCAATCTTTCCAATTTTTCAACACCTCGTCTATTTCCTCGCCGCCCCTCGTACGCGGGCGTCTTCGGGGTTCGGTTTCACCATTGAACAGATCCTTGCATTTCCTCCACGGGTCATCGTCGCGAAGCCACCTTGGATGTCCCATGAACACGGTTTTCGAAGACCCGGGATCTCTATCTAGCTGGCGATTCGTTGTGTCATCCATGCACCTGACGCATCCAGAAAATCCGTGGACCACCTGCCCCGCGAGATATCCGTAACCGAGATAGTCGTGCACCGTCGTGAGCAGTGCGGCTCTCATAGGGAAATATTCTTTCTCTGCGGCGTCCCACGTATTGGCTGGCGTTTTCCACAGCGTGTCTAGCTCCTCTTTCAGCAGCCCCAGATACAGATTGATGTCGTTCCCTGGTTGTTTCGGCCCTTCAATTAGCATACTCATGTGAATGTACTTCCTCTTCATGCACAACCAGGGCGGAAGGTTTTACATCCACACAAACACAGGGCAGGTGCTATGTGTTCTTCTCCTGCTGCCTAACGGATTGACTCCATCAGTGCTCGCGCCCAGCACGATGTTCCTTGGATCCTTCCCAAATTCTGGTTGTTCGAAGTTCAACGCTTGCCACTGGCTCCCATCCTTAGGGTGACTCAGCATCTTGTCTTTTTTATTTATGTCCGGATCATTTGCGTCATCTTCTCACTTCTTCTCCTCCCTATCCACGTGCCAACGCAGGAGCTTTGCTACCTTAGGGTCCGTGAAATACCGCTGCAGACGAGGAGTGATCAGAAAGTACCACACCACTTTTCGAGGAGCTTTCTTCCTCTTCTTGTATCGAGTGACGCCGCACACCGCACATATGGTAGACTCCGCATGCTCGTCCCGATAAATGATGCAATTGTTCATGCACACATGGTATTTCACGTGCGCTAAATCCAGAGGACACACGGTTTTCTTCGCCTCCTCGAAACTGGTCGGGCACTTGTTCCCCTTGGAAAGACGTTCGTGCCAGAATGACATGTTCTCGTCGAAGCATGCGTCGGTCATTTTGTGTTTTACCTTCATCTCCAGAGCCATGAGCGTTACTTTCAGGCAGGTATCCTCGCGCCTGCATCCTTCATACAATGGAGTAACCGCGTCTATCTCCAGTTGATCCAGCTTGGCTTTCTCTCGGGCGGTAGCTCTTGCGTTATCCGTCTGCTTGAGAAGCAGCTCTTGAATATGAGGGTCCTGCACCCAGCCCATCGATGGTCCATCGTCGTCTGCTCCGCCGGCATCTTCATCTTCATGATCATGCCCTTCGTCTGCTCCCGCATCTTCCTCATCATCATGTCCGGCATCTTCTACATGATGACTGTGTACAGCATCACCGTCGTGATCATGTCCTGGAGATTCTTCGTCTTCTTGCCCGCCCGAGCCATGGTGGTTGTCTTGCTGCCCATCCTCATTTCTTGCCCGACCGCCATGGACGACTTCACAGTCATCTTCATCACCTTGCCACCGATAGCCATCCATGAAACCACGCAAGAGCAGGTGGTCCCGCACCTGCCCGGAATCCGGGTCCGCAATAAGGCTCTTCAGCTTGCATCTTCGACACGGACATCTTATCTCCGTCTCGTTCTTTTCAAGCATCTCGGCCTTAGCGGAGCTCAAAAACCTATTCATGATGCCTTCGGTCATCGTGCGGACCATGGTCGCCTGCGGGGTAGAGCAAAACGATATTTTAGAATCAAGAAAAAATTTGGCATGACTTTCCCTAAAAATAGGACCAAAAAGAATGCGTAGTGCCAAAATTCTCGCCGAAACGGAAATGAATCAACATTCCGGCAAAATATTGGCAACTATCGCATTTCAAATACCGGTACCTGCAAACACAAACATATATGCAACACCACAAACATATGCAACACCACAAACATACATAGATCTAGCTAGGCCATAAAAAGTGCATGTGCACATTGTTCGAGAGGGAGAACAACATAAATATAGCTTCCCCCTTACTTACCTATCAAAAAAGGTAATTTAACCACTTAATTTGGATGAATTTATGGTGCAAATGAGGTGAGGAGGAGGAGGCAGACGAGACAAGCTTGGAGTAGGAGGTGGAGAGAATGAAGTGGGGAAAGTGAGTGGGCAGGTGTGGCTGTCCAAAATATCTAGCTCGTCCCAGGTTACTAATGGCGCACCACCACCTAATGCGCCATTAGTAACCCTAGTTACTAATGGCGCACCTATTGGTGGTGCGCCATTAGTAGTTTTGCAAAAAAAACACTAATGGCGCACCAGGGAACAGTGCGCCATTAGTAGTTTTGCAAAAGAATAAAAAATAATTAAATTTAGTAGTGGCGCACTATCTGGCTGGTGCGCCATTACTAGTTAGAACTAGTAATGGCGCACTGTGCCCTGGTGCGCCATTAGTATGTTTGGAAAAAAAATTGTTACTAATGGCGCACCGTGTGGCTGGTGCGCCATTAGTGTCTTTCACACTAATGGCGCACCAGCACATGGTGCGCCACTGTTATATAGCAATGACGCACCACGTGTCTGGTGCGCCATTAGTGGCCATTCCATCTATAGCCCTTTTCCTAGTAGTGCGACTACACTATATCGGAGAAGTTTGCCTTTACTAAAGGTTATATTGATGGGTTGCCTTTTACCGTTGCACATGATGATTTTTATAGATATAATATGCATGTGCTTGCTGCTCCTACTTGCAATTATTATGAGAGAGGAACTACATCTCCGCCTCTCCATGTTTCCAATATGATAACATTGCAAGAAATTTTTTATACTATGCATTGGCCTTTACTTTGTGTGCATGAATTGTTCTTTTATGACATGCCGATGCATAGGAAGAGAGTTAGGCTTCGTCATTTCTTGATATATGTTGCTTTATGCTCACTACTAAATGCCAAATCATTGCTAATTAAAATTGGCTTTGATATACCTTGGGATCCGGGTGGATTCACTACTTGAGCACTATATGCCTAGCTTAATGGCTTTAAAGAAAGCGCTGCCAGGAAGACAATCCGGAAGTTTTAGAGAGTCATTTATTTCTGTTGATTGCTTTTATATAGTTTAAAAACAAAAAAAAATAAAGAGGGGAACCTAAAAACATTTTCAAAAAGAAAAGCGAAAGTGAGAAAGACGAGCATTGTTAAAGTGGGAGCTAGCCTTGAACTTTGTTCATGGTCACTGAAACTTAGTGAATCTTGATTACAGAAACTTTTAAATAAAAATAATTATCCCCTTGTACAATTCCATTGTATTATAAAAAGAATGTGCCAAGGTTTGCCTTTAGGATGTTTACAATGCTTGTTGGTTTGTGCGGTGCAGGACAAAAACTTTGGTTGTAGTGCGCGATTTTTAATTTTTTACTGGAACGTCAAATGGTTTGGATTCTTTTTGTACTGTCTTTCTATAGAAATGTTTTATGTTTCCTAATTTTGGAAGAATGCTTCAAGTACCATAGGTATGGTGAATGTTCAGATTATTACAGACTGTTCTGTTTTAGACAGATCATGTTTTCGATGCATAGTTTGCTTCTTTTGATGAAACTATCGATTTATATCAGTGGATTAAGCCATGCAAAAGTTATATTACAGTAGCTATAATGCAAAAAGAAAATAAGAATTGTTTTGCAACAGTACTTAGAGTAGTGATTTGCTTTATTATACTAACGGATCTTACCGAGTTTTTTGTTGAAGTTTTGTGTGGATGAAGTGTTCGATGATCGAGAAGGTCTCGATGTGAGAAGAAGGAAGAGAGGCAAGAGCTCAAGCTTGGGGATGCCCAAGGCACCCCAAGTAAAAATTCAAGGAGACTCAAGCGTCTAAGCTTGGGGATGCCCCGGAAGGCATCCCCTCTTTCTTCAACAATATCGGTATGTTTTCGGATTCGTTTCGTTCATGCGATATGTGCAAATCTTGGAGCGTCTTTTGATTTAGTTTTCATTTTTATTTTATGCACCATGCTGGTATGAGATAGTCCTTGGTTGATTTATAGAATGCTCTTTACACTTCACTTATATCTTTTTAGTATTGCTTTATAGAATGCTTCATGTGCTTCACTTATATCATTTGAAGTTTGGATTGCCTATTTCTCTTCACATAGAAAACCGCCATTTGTAGAATACTCTTTTGCTTCACTTATATTTGATAGAGCGTGGGAATATCTTTTGTAGAAAGAATTAAACTCTCTTGCTTCACTTATATCTATTTAGAGAGTTGACGGGAATTGGCCATTCACATGGTTAGTCATAAAATTCTACATAAAACTTGTAGATCACTGAATATGATATGTTTGATTCCTTGCAATAGTTTTGCGATATAAAGATGGTGATATTAGAGTCATGCTAGTGGGTAGTTGTGGATTGTAGAAATACTTGTGTTGAAGTTTGTGATTCCCGTAGCATGCACGTATGGTGAGCCGTTATGTGATGAAGTCGGAGCATGATTTATTTATTGATTGTCTTCCTTATGAGTGGCGGTCGGGGACGAGCGATGGTATTTTCCTACCAATCTATTCCCCTAGGAGCATGCGCGTAGTACTTTGTTTCGATGACTAATAGATTTTGCAATAAGTATGTGAGTTCTTTATGACTAATGTCGAGTCCATGGATTATACGCACTCTCACCCTTCCATCATTGCTAGCCTCTTCGGTACCATGCATTGCCCTTTGTCACCTCGAGAGTTGCTGCAAACTTCGCCGCTGCATCCAAACCCCGTGATACGGTACGCTCTATCACGCATAAGCCTCATTTTATCTTCCTCAAAACAGCCACCATACCTACCTATCATGGCATTTCCATAGCCATTCCGAGATATATTGCCATGCAACTTCCATCATCATCATATACATGACTCGAGCATTCAATGTCATATTGCTTTGCATGATCGTAAGATAGCTAGCATGATATTTTCATGGCTTGTCCGTTTTTTGATATCTTTGCTACGCTAGATCATTGCACATCCCGGTACACCGCCGGAGGCATTCATATAGAGTCATATCTTTGTTCCAGATATCGAGTTGTAATATTGAGTTGTAGGTAAATAAAAGTGTGATGATCATCATTATTAGAGCATTGCCCCAGTGAGGAAAGGATGATGGAGACTATGATTCCCCCACAAGTCGGGATGAGACTCCGGACTTTACAAAAAAATTAAAAGAGGCCAAAGAAGCCCAAATTAGAAGCCCACCAAAAAAATAAAATAAATAAAATAAAAAATGAGAGAAAAAAGAGAGAAGGGGCAATGTTACTATCCTTTTACCACACTTGTGCTTCATAGTAGCACCATGTTCTTCATATAGAGAGTCTCTTGAGTTATCACTTTCATATACTAGTGGGAATTTTCATTATAGAACTTGGGTTGTATATTCCGATGATGGGCTTCCTCAAACGCCCGAGGTCTTCATGAGCAAGCAAGTTGGATGCACACCCACTTAGTTTTCAGTCTGAGCTTTCATACACTTATAGCTCTTAGTGCATTCGTTGCATGGCAATCCCTACTCACTCACATTGATATCTATTGATGGGCATCTCCATAGCCCGTCGATACGCCTAGGTGATGTGAGACTATCTTCTCCTTTTTGTCTTCTCCACAACCACCATTCTATTCCACCTATAGTGCTATGTCCATGGCTCACGCTCATGTATTGCGTGAAAGTCGAAAAGGTTTGAGAACATCAAAACTATCAAACAATTGCTTGGCTTGTCATCGGGGTTGTGCATGATTTGAATATTTTGTGTGGTGAAGATGGAGCATAGCCAGACTATATGATTTTGTAGGGATAACTTTCTTTGGCCATGTTATTTTGAAAAGACATGATTGCTTTATTAGTATGCTTGAAGTATTATTGTCTTAATGTCAAATGATAGACTATTGCTTTGAATCACTCGTGTCTTAATATTCATGCCATGATTAGATACATGATCAAGATTATGCTAGGTAGCATTCCACATCAAAAATTATATTTTTTATCATTTACCTACTCGAGGACGAGCAGGAATTAAGCTTGGGGATGCTGATACGTCTCCGTCGTATCTATAATTTTTGATTGTTCCATGCCAATATTATACAACTTTCATATACTTTTTGGCAACTTTTTATACTATTTTTGGGACTAACATATTGATCCAGTGCCCAGTGCCAGTTCCTGTTTGTTGCATGTTTTATGTTTCGCAGAAACCCCATATCAAACGGAATCCAAATAGAATAAAAACTGACGGGGAATATTTTTGGAATATTTGGAGAATATGGGAAGAAGAATCAACACGAGACGGTGCCCGAGGGGGGCACGAGGCAGGGGGCGTGCCTGCCCCCCTCGTAAGGCGGTTGCTGCTCTTCTTTGGCCGCAAGAAAGCTAATTTTTAGAAAAAAGATCACGGCGGAGGTTTCAATCCAATCGGAGTTACGGATCTCCATATATATACAAAACGGTGAAAGGGCAGAACACCAGAACGCAAAAACAGAGAGAGACAGAGAGACAGATCCAATCTCGGAGGGGCTCTCACCCCTCCCATGCCATGGGGACCAAGGACCAGAGGGGAAACCCTTCTCCCATCTAGGGAGGAGGTCAAGGAAGAAGAAGAAGGTGGGGGGCTCTCTCTCCCTCGCTTCCGGTGGCGCCGGAGTGCCACCGGGGGCCATCATCATCACCACAATCTTCACCAAGAACTTCACTGCCATCATCACCAACTCTTCCCCCCTCTATGCAGCGGCGTACCATCTCTCTTACCCGCTGTAATCTCTAATTAAACATGGTGCTCAATGCTATATATTATTTCCCAGTGATGTATGGCTATCCTATGATGTTTGAGTAGATCCGTTTTGTCCTATGGGTTATTTGATGATTAAGATTGGTTTGAGTTGCATGTTTTATTATTGCTGCTATCCTATGGTGCTCTCCGTGTCACGCAAGCGTGAGGGATCCCCGCTGCAGGGTGTTGCAATACGTTCATGATTCGCTTATAGTGGGTTCCGTGAGTGACTGAAACACAAACCCGAGTAAGGGGGTTGTTGCGTATGGGATAAAGAGGACTTGATGCTTTAATGCTATGGTTGGGTTTTACCTTAATGATCTTTAGTAGTTGCGGATGCTTGCTATAGTTCCAATCATAAGTGCATATGATCCAAGTAGAGAAAGTATGTTAGCTTATGCCTCTCCCTCAAATAAAATTGCAATAATGATTACCGGTCTAGTTATCGATTGCCTAGGGACAAATAACTTTCTCGTGACAAAAAGCTCTCTACTAAAACTAATTTAGTTGTCTCTTTATCTAAACGGCCCCTACTTTTTATTTACGTGCTCTTTATTTTCTTGCAAACCTGTCCAAAATCACCTACAAAGTACTTCTAGTTTCATACTTGTTCTAGGTAAAGCGAACGTCAAGCGCGCATAGAGTTGTATCGGTGGTCGATAGAACTTGAGGGAATATTTGTTCTACCTTTAGCTCCTCGTTGGGTTCGACACTCTTACTTATCGAAATAGGCTACAATTGATCCCCTATACTTGTGGGTTATCAGCCCGCAGCTGGAATTCTGGACTAGATAAGGAGAATATGTGAGGGACCTATTATGCACAACTCCAAATGTCCTAAAACTTTATGGAGAATTATTTTGCAATTAATAAAAAATATTGGGCGAAGAAAGTACCAGAGGGGCCCCACCAGGAAGGCACAAGGGTGGGGGGCGCGCCCTACCCCCCTGGGCGCGCCCCCTGCCTTTTGGGCCCCCTGGAAGGCCTCCGGTGCCCATCTTATGTTATATGATGTGTTTTGACCTGAAAAAATCAAGGGGAAGCTTTCGGGACGAAGCGCCGCCATCTCGAGGCGGAACCTGGGCAGAAGCAATCTAGGGCTCCGGCGGAGCTGTTCTGCCAGGGAAACTTCCCTCCGGTAGGGGGCAATCAAAGCCATCATCATCACAAACGATCCTCTCATCGAGATCTCATCGAGAGGGGGTCAATCTGTTGGGGATCGTAGCAGAAATTTAAAATTTTCTACGTATCACCAAGATCAATCTATGGAGTCATCTAGCAACGAGAGAGAGGGGAGTGCATCTACATACCCTTGTAGATCGTGCGCGGAAGCGTTCAAGAGAACGGGGTTGATGGAGTCGTACTCGTCGTGATCCAAATCACCGATGATCCTAGCGCCGAACGGACAGCACCTCCGCGTTCAACACACGTACGGAGCGGGGACGTCTCCTCCTTCTTGATCCAGCAAGGGGGAGGAGAAGTTGATGGAGATCCAGCAGCTCGACGGCGTGGTGGTGGAAGTAGCGGGATCCCGGCAGGGCTTCGCCAAGCGCAAGCGGGGAGGAAGAGGTGTCACGGGAGGGAGGGAGGCGCCAGGGCTTTGGGTGCTGCTGCCCTCCCTCCC
>NC_057796.1:49212352-49227249 GCF_018294505.1 Triticum aestivum
CAAGTGGGGCGCCCCCCACCCCTAGGGTTTCCAACCCTAGGCGCAGGGGAGGCCCAAGGGGGGCGCACCAGCCCACCAGGGGCTGGTTCCCTTCCCCACTTCAGCCCATGGGGCCCTCCGGGATAGGTGGCCCCACCCGGTGGACCCCCGGGACCCTTCCGGTGGTCCCGGTACAATACCGGTGACCCCCGAAACTTTCCCGGTGGCCGAAACTGGACTTCGTATATATAGTTCTTCACCTCCGGACCATTCCGGAACTCCTCGTGACGTCCGGGATCTCATCCGGGACTCGAACAACTTTCGGGTTACCGCATACTAGTATCTCTACAACCCTAGCATCACCGAACCTTAAGTGTGTAGACCCTACGGGTTCGGGAGACATGCAGACATGACCGAGACGACTCTCCGGTCAATAACCAACAGCGGGATCTGGATACCCATGTTGGCTCCCACATGTTCCATGATGATCTCATCGGATGAACCACGATGTCGAGGATTCAATCAATCCCGTATACAATTCCGTTTGTCAATCGGTACGTTACTTGCCCGAGATTCGATCGTCGGTATCCCAATACCTTGTTCAATCTCGTTACCGGCAAGTCACTTTAGTCGTACCGTAATGCATGATCCCGTGACCAAACACTTGGTCACATTGAGCTCATTATGATGATGCATTACCGAGTGGGCCCAGAGATACCTCTCTGTCATACGGAGTGACAAATCCCAGTCTCGATTCGTGCCAACCCAACAGACACTTTCGGAGATACCCGTAGTGCACCTTTATAGCCACCCAGTTACGTTGTGATGTTTGGCACACCCAAAGCACTCCTATGGTATCCGGGAGTTGCACAATCTCATGGTCTAAGGAAATGATACTAGACATTTGGAAAAGCTCTAGGAAACGAACTACACGATCTTTGTGCTATGCTTAGGATTGGGTCTTGTCCATCACATCATTCTCCTAATGATGTGATCCCGTTATCAATGACATCCAATGTCCATAGTCAGGAAACCATGACTATCTGTTGATCAACGAGCTAGTCAACTAGAGGCTCACTAGGGACATGTTGTGGTCTATGTATTCACACATGTATTACGATTTCCGGATAACATAATTATAGCATGAACAATAGACAATTATCATGAACAAGGAAATATAATATTAACCATTTTATTATTGCCTCTAGGGCATATTTCCAACAGTCTCCCACTTGCACTAGAGTCAATAATCTAGTTACATTGTGATGAATCGAACACCCATAGAGTTCTGGTGTTGATCATGTTTTTCTCTAGGGAGAGGTTTAGTCAACAGATCTACTACATTCAGGTCCGTATGTACTTTACAAATATCTATGTCTCCATTTTGAAGACTTTCACGAATGGAGTTGAAGCGACGCTTGATATGCCTGGTCTTCCTGTGAAACCTGGGCTCCTTGGCAAGGGCAATAGCTCCAGTGTTGTCACAAAAGAGAGTCATCGGGCTCGACGCATTGGGAATAACTCCTAGGTCGGTAATGAACTCCTTCACCCAGATTGCTTCTTGTGCTGCCTCTGAGGCCGCCATGTATTCCGCTTCACATGTAGATCCCGCCACAACGCTTTGCTTGCAATTGCACCAGCTTACTGCCCCACCATTCAAAATATACACGTATCCGGTTTGTGACTTAGAGTCATCCAAATCTGTGTTGAAGCTAGCATTGACGTAACCCTTTACGACGAGCTCTTCGTCACCTCCATAAACGAGAAACATATCCTTAGTCCTCTTCAGGTACTTCAGGATATTCTTGACCGCTGTCCAGTGTTCCATGCCGGGATTACTTTGGTACCTTCCTACCAAACTTACGGCAAGATTTACATCAGGTTTGGTACACAGCATGGCATACATAATAGACCCTATGGCCGAGGCATAGGGGATGACACTCATCTTCTCTCTATCTTCTGCCGTGGTCGGGCATTGAGCCGTGCTCAATTGCACACCTTGCAATACAGGCAAGAACCCCTTCTTGGACTGATCCATATTGAACTTCTTCAATATCTTGTCAAGGTACGTACTTTGTTGAAGACCAATGAGGCGTCTTGATCTATCTCTATAGATTTTGATGCCTAATATATAAGCAGCTTCTCCAAGGTCCTTCATTGAAAAACAGTTATTCAAGTAGGCCTTTATACTTTCCAAGAATTCTATATCATTTCCCATTAGTAGTATGTCATCCACATATAATATGAGAAATGCTACAGAGCTCCCACTCACTTTCTTGTAAACACAGGCTTCTCCATAAGTCTGTGTAAACCCAAACGCTTTGATCATCTCATCAAAGCGAATGTTCCAACTCCGAGATGCTTGCACCAGCCCATAGATGGAGCGCTGGAGCTTGCATACCTTGTTAGCATTCTTAGGATCGACAAAACCTTCCGGTTGCATCATATACAAGTCTTCCTTAAGAAAGCCGTTGAGGAATGCCGTTTTGACGTCCATTTGCCATATCTCATAATCATAGAATGCGACAATTGCTAACATGATTCGGATGGACTTCAGCTTCGCTACGGGTGAGAAAGTCTCATCATAGTCAACCCCTTGAACTTGTCGATAACCCTTAGTGACAAGTCGAGCCTTATAGATGGTCACATTACCATCCGCGTCTGTCTTCTTCTTAAAGATCCATTTATTTTCTATGGCTCGCCGATCATCGGGCAAGTCAGTCAAAGTCCATACTTCATTTTCATACATGGATCCTATCTCGGATTTCATGGCTTCTAGCCATTTGTCGGAATCTGGGCCCGCCATTGCTTCTTCATAGTTCGAAGGTTCACCGTTGTCTAACATGATTTCCAAGACAGGGTTGCCGTACCACTCTGGCGCGGAACGTGTCCTTGTGGACCTACGAAGTTCAGTAGTAACTTGATCCGAAGTACCTTGATCATCATCATTTGCTTCCTCTCTAGTCAGGGCAGGCATCACAGGAACATCTTCCTGACCTGCGCTACTTTCCGGTTCAAGAGATAGTACTTCATCAAGTTCCACTTTCCTCCCACTTACTTCTTTCGAGAGAAACTCTTTCTCCAGAAAGGACCCGTTCTTGGCAACAAAGATCTTGCCTTCGGATCTGAGGTAGAAGGTATACCCAATGGTTTCCTTAGGGTATCCTATGAAGACGCATTTTTCTGACTTGGGTCCGAGCTTTTCAGGTTGAAGTTTCTTGACATAAGCATCACATCCCCAAAATTTTAGAAACGACAGCTTAGGTTTCTTCCCAAACCATAATTCATACGGTGTCGTCTCAACGGATTTCGACGGAGCCCTATTTAAAGTGAATGCGGCAGTCTCTAAAGCATAGCCCCAAAATGAGAGCGGTAGATCGGTAAGAGACATCATAGATCGCACCATATCCAATAGAGTGCGATTACGACGTTCGGACACACCATTTCGCTGAGGTGTTCCAGGCGGCGTGAGTTGTGAAACTATTCCACATTTCCTTAAGTGTGTGCCAAATTCGTGACTCAAATATCCCCCCCCCACGATCTGATCGTAAGAATTTTATTTTCCTGTCACGTTGATTCTCAACCTCACTCTGAAATTCCTTGAACTTTTCAAAGGTCTCAGACTTGTGTTTCATTAGGTAGACATACCCATATCTACTCAAGTCATCAGTGAGAGTGAGAACATAACGATAGCCACCGCGAGCCTCAACACTCATTGGACCGCACACATCAGTATGTATGATTTCCAATAAGTTGGTTGCTCGCTCCATTGTTCTGGAGAACGGAGTCTTGGTCATCTTACCCATGAGGCATGGTTCGCACGTGTCAAATGATTCGTAATCAAGAGACTCTAAAAGTCCATCAGCATGGAGCTTCTTCATGCGCTTGACACCAATGTGACCAAGACGACAATGCCACAAGTATGTGGGACTATCATTATCAACCTTACATCTTTTGGTATTCACACTATGAATATGTGTAACACTACGTTTGAGATTCATTAAGAATAAACCATTAACCAGCGGGGCATGACCATAAAACATATCTCTCATATAAATAGAACAACCATTATTCTCGGATTTAAATGAGTAGCCATCTCGAATTAAACGAGATCCTGATACAATGTTCATGCTCAAAGCTGGCACTAAATAACAATTATTGAGGTTTAAAACTAATCCCGTAGGTAAATGTAGAGGTAGCGTGCCGACGGCGATCACATCGACCTTGGAACCATTCCCGACGCGCATCGTCACCTCGTCCTTTGCCAGTCTCCGTTTATTCCGCAGCTCCTGCTTTGAGTTACAAATATGAGCAACTGCACCGGTATCAAATACCCAGGAGCTACTACGAGTGCTGGTAAGGTACACATCAATAACATGTATATCACATATACCTTTGGTGTTGCTGGCCTTCTTGTCCGCTAAGTACTTGGGGCAGTTCCGCTTCCAGTGACCACTTCCCTTGCAATAAAAGCACTCAGTCTCAGGCTTGGGTCCATTCTTTGGCTTCTTCCCGGCAACTGGCTTACCGGGCGCGGCAACTCCCTTGCCGTCCTTCTTGAAGTTCTTCTTACCCTTGCCTTTCTTGAACTTAGTGGTTTTATTCACCATCAACACTTGATGTTCCTTTTTGATCTCTACCTCCGCTGATTTCAGCATTGAATATACCTCAGGAATGGTCTTTTCCATCCCCTGCATATTGAAGTTCATCACAAAGCTCTTGTAGCTCAGTGGAAGCGACTGAAGGATTATGTCAATGACCGCGTCATCCGGGAGATTAACTCCCAGCTAAGTCAAGCGGTTGTGTAACCTAGACATTTTGACTATGTGCTCACTCACAGGACTATTTTCCTCCATCTTACAACTGAAGAACTTGTCAGAGACTTCATATCTCTCGACCCGGGCATGAGCTTGGAAAACCATTTTCAGCTCTTCGAACATCTCATATGCTCCGTGTTGCTCAAAACGCTTTTGGAGCCCCGGTTCCAAGCTGTAAAGCATGCCGCACTGAACGAGGGAGTAATCATCAGCACGCTGCTGCCAAGCGTTCATAACGTCTTGGTTCTCTGGGATGGGTGCTTCACCTAGCGGTGCTTCTAGGACATAATCTTTCTTGGCAGCTATGAGGATGATCCTCAGGTTCCGGACCCAGTCCGTATAGTTGCTGCCATCATCTTTCAGCTTGGTTTTCTCTAGGAACGCGTTGAAGTTGAGGGCAACATTAGCGTGGGCCATTTGATCTACAAGACATATTGTAAAGATTTTAGACTAAGTTCATGATAATTAAGTTCATCTAATCAAATTATTCAATGAACTCCCACTCAGATAGACATCCCTCTAGTCATCTAAGTGAAACATGATCCGAGTCAACTAGGCCGTGTCCGATCATCACGTGAGACGGACAAGTCAACATCGGTGAACATCTTCATGTTGATCGTATCTTCTATACGACTCATGCTCGACCTTTCGGTCTTCCGTGTTCCGAGGCAATGTCTGTACATGCTAGGCTCATCAAGTCAACCTAAGTGTATTGCGTGTGTAAATCTGGCTTACACCCGTTGTATTCGAACATTAGAATCTATCACACCCGATCATCACGTGGTGCTTCGAAACAACGAACCTTCGCAACGGTGCACAGTTAGGGGGAACACTTTCTTGAAATTATTGCGAGGGATCATCTTATTTAAGCTACTGTCGTTCTAAGCAAATAAGATGTAAAACATGATAAACATCACATGCAATCAAATAGTGACATGATATGGCCAACATCATTTTGCTCCTTTGATCTCCATCTTCGGGGCGCCATGATCATCTTCGTCACCGGCATGCCACCATGATCTCCATCATAATGATCTCCATAATCGTGTCTTCATGAAGTTGTCACGCCAACGATTGCTTCTACTTCTATGGCTAACGTGTTTAGCAATAAAGTAAAGTAATTTACATGGCGTTATTCAATGACTCGCAGGTCACACAAAAAATAAAGACAACTCCTATGGCTCCTGCCGGTTGTCATACTCATCGACATGCAAGTCGTGATTCCTATTACAAGAACATGATCAATCTCATACATCACATATATCTCATTCATCACATCCTTTTGGCCATATCACATCACAAGGCATATGCTGCAAAAACAAGTTAGACGTCCTCTAATTGTTGTTGCATGTTTTTACGTGGCTTCTATAGGTTTCTAGCAAGAACGTTTCTTAGCTACGTAAAACCACAACGTGATATGCCAATTTCTATTTACCCTTCATAAGGACCCTTTTCATCAAATCCGATCCGACTAAAGTGGGAGAGACAGACACCCGCTAGCCCCCTTATGCAACTAGTGCATGTCAGTCGGTGGAACCTGTCTCACGTAAGCGTACGTGTAAGGTCGGTCCGGGCCGCTTCATCCCAAGATGCCGCCGAATCAAGATAAGACTAGTAGTGGCAAGAAAATTGACACATCTATGCCCACAACAAGTTTGTGTTCTACTCGTGCATAGAAACTACGCATAGACCTGGCTCATGATGCCACTGTTGGTGATCGTAGCAGAAATTTAAAATTTTCTACGTATCACCAAGATCAATCTATGGAGTCATCTAGCAACGAGAGAGAGGGGAGTGCATCTACATACCCTTGTAGATCGCGCGCGGAAGCGTTCAAGAGAACGGGGTTGATGGAGTCGTACTCGTCGTGATCCAAATCACCGATGATCCTAGCGCCGAACGGACGGCACCTCCGCGTTCAACACACGTACGGAGCGGGGACGTCTCCTCCTTCTTGATCCAGCAAGGGGGGAGGAGAAGTTGATGGAGATCCAGCAGCACGACCGCGTGGTGGTGGAAGTAGCGGGATCCCGGCAGGGCTTCACCTAGCGCAAGCGGGGAGGAAGAGGTGTCACGGGAGGGAGGGAGGCGCTAGGGCTTTGGGTGCTGCTGCCCTCCCTCCCCCCTCTTTATATAGGGGTCCAGGGGGGCGCCGGCCCCCTGAGATCCCATCTCAAGGGGGGCGGCGGCCAAGGGGGGGGACTTGCCCCCCAAGTCAAGTGGGGCGCCCCCCACCCCTAGGGTTTCCAATCCTAGGCGCAGGGGAAGCCCAAGGGGGGCGCACCAGCCCACCAGGGGCTGGTTCCCTTCCCCACTTCAGCCCATGGGGCCCTCCGGGATAGGTGGCCCCACCCGGTGGACCCCCGGGACCCTTCCGGTGGTCCTGGTACAATACCGGTGACCCCCGAAACTTTCCCGGTGGCCGAAACTAGACTTCCTATATATAATTCTTCACCTCCGGACCATTCCAGAACTCCTCGTGATGTCCGGGATCTCATCCGGGACTCGAACAACTTTTGGGTTACCGCATACTAGTATCTCTACAACCCTAGCGTCACCGAACCTTAAGTGTGTAGACCCTACGGGTTCGGGAGACATGCAGACATGACCGAGACGACTCTCCGGTCAATAACCAACAACGGGATCTGGATACCCATGTTAGCTCCCACATGTTCCACGATGATCTCATCGGATGAACCACGATGTCGAGGATTCAATCAATCCCGTATACAATTCCCTTTGTCAATCAGTACGTTACTTGCCCGAGATTCGATCGTCGGTATCCCAATACCTTGTTCAATCTCGTTACCGGCAAGTCACTTTACTCGTAACGTAATGCATGATCCCGTGACCAAACACTTGGTCACATTGAGCTCATTATGATGATGCATTACCGAGTGGGCCCAGAGATACCTCTCTGTCATACGGAGTGACAAATCCCAGTCTCGATTCGTGCCAACCCAACAGACACTTTCGGAGATACCTGTAGTGCACCTTTATAGCCACCCAGTTACGTTGTGACGTTTGGCACACCCAAAGCACTCCTATGGTATCCGGGAGTTGCACAATCTCATGGTCTAAAGAAATGATACTTGACATTTGGAAAAGCTCTAGCAAACGAACTACACGTTCTTTGTGCTATGCTTAGGATTGGGTCTTGTCCATCACATCATTCTCCTAATGACGTGATCCCGTTATCAATGACATCCAATGTCCATAGTCAGGAAACCATGACTATCTATTGATCAACGAGCTAGTCAACTAGAGGCTCACTAGGGACATGTTGTGGTCTATGTATTCACACATGTATTACGATTTCTGAATAACACAATTATAGCATGAACAATAGACAATTATCATGAACAAGGAAATATAATAATAACCATTTTATTATTTCCTCTAGGGCATATTTCCAACACAATCTACATCAACATCTTCACCAGCACCATCTCCTCTCAATCCCTAGTTCATCTCTTGTATCCGATCTTTGTCTCAAAACCTCAGATTGGTACCGGTGGGTTGCTAGTAGTGTTGATTACTCCTTATAGGTGATGCTAGTTGGTTTATTCGGTGGAAGATCGTAGGTTCAGATCCTTAATGATGATTAATACTCCTATGATTATGAACATGAATATGCTTTGTGAGTAGTTACATTTGTTCGTGAGGACATGGGAGAAGGCTTGTTATAAGTAATCATGTGAATTTGGTATTCGTTCGATATTTTGATGAGATGTATGTTGTCTTTCCTCTAGTGGTGTTATGTGAACATCGACTACCTGACACTTCACCATGATTTGGGCCTAGGGGAAGGCATTGGGAAGTAATATTTATGTGATAGGTTGCTAGAGTGACAGAAGCTTAAACCCTAGTTTATGTGTCGCTTCATAAGGGGCTAATTCGGATCCATATGTTTCATGATATGGTTAGATTTATCTTAATTTTTCTTTCATAGTTGCGGATGCTTGGAAGAGGGGTTAATCATAAGTGGGAGGCTTGTCCAAGTAAGGATAACACCCAAGCACCGGTCCACCCACATATCAAATTATCAAAGTAACGAACGCGAATCATATGAGCATGATGAAAACTAACTTGACAGTAATTCCCATGTGTCCTCGGGAGCGCTTTGCTTTATATAAGAGTTCTTCCAGGCTTGTCCTTTGCTACCGAAAGGATTGCACCACCTTTCTGCACCTTCGTTACACTTGTTACTTGTTGCCCGTTACGAATTATCTTATCACAAAACTATCTGTTACCGATAATTTCAGTGCTTGCAGAGAATACCTTGCTGAAAACCGCTTGTCATTTCCTTCTGCTCCTCGTTGGGTTCGACACTCTTACTTATCGAAAGGACTACGATAGATCCCCTATACTTTTGGTTCATCTATACTCTTTTTTCGCGCTGTTGCCGGGGAGTGAAGCACCTTTGGTAAGTGGAATTTGGTAAGGGGACATTTATATAGTGTGCTGAAATTTACTGTCACTTTTTGCTATGTAAAATAATTCTTTGAGGGGCTTGTTCGGGGTATCTTCACCTCGATCGAAAGAGCAAAGAGTTTCTCCTCAACCTACTGAACCTACTGAAAATATTTATTATAAAATTCCTTCGGGTATGATAGAGAAACTGCTGGCTAATCCTTATGTAGGAGATGGAACATTACATCTTGATATGCATCTAATCTATGTGGATGAAGTTTGTGGATTATTTAAGCTTGCAGGTTTGACTGAGGATGAAGTCAAGAAGAAGGTCTTCCCTTTATCTTTGAAGGGAAATGCATTGACATGGTATAGGCTATGTGATGATATTGGATCATGGAACTACGACTGATTGAAATTGGAATTTCATCAAATGTTTTATCCTATGCATCTGGTTCATCGTGATCGGAATTATATATATAATTTTTTGCCTCGTCACTACTAGGAAAAGGCCTGTTAGTGGCGCACCTGTTTTGGCCATTAATGGCGCACTACAGGTGCGCCACTATCATCACGCCATTAGTAACTAATACTAATGGCGCACCCCTGGTGCGCCATTAGTATACGAGATAGTAGTGGCGCACGAGGCAGTGCGCCATTAGTATGTCCCCTGGTGCGCCATTACTATGCCTCCCAGGGGGCCATATTTACCTTGTGCTCTGGGTTACTAATGGCGCGCTAGTAGATAGTGTGCCACTAGTGTGTTTATTGCAGTGCGCCACTAAAGTGTTGTGTGGTGCGCCACTAGTATGAATATTAGGAATTATTATTTTTTCTTTTCTGATATTTGCACAGGTTACAAAATATATTACTGCACAGAATATAGACAGCACAACATATAAACAGCAGATTTATCGAATACAATAGAAGATTAGTCTCCGAATATAATTCATCATATTAGTCTCCGAATTCAAAAGACCGAACAAAGTTAGAACATTACAAGTCTCGAGACCGCGAGTAGCGAGTTTGTCTTCACATTACAAGTCGATATCGATCATCTAAACTACCATCACATAGAAGAGAGCTGCGGTCATCACGATTAGCATCATCGCGATGAAACTGGTCTTCATACGGTTCCTCCTCTGCTCCCTCCTCTCTCCCGCTAGATAGCGCGCGTATCTAGCTTCCGCCTCCGCCCTAGTGGTGTACCCTTTGTAACTGTTACCGCTGAAACGGTGAACCTGTCTCCGACACTCCTCCCAGTCGTCGTAGACTCCGGGAACCTTACCCTTGTACACGACATACGACGGCATCTCTATGCACTAGCCAAACAAAACGTTAGTAGCAATTCATAGACAATACATAAGGAATATATAAGTATGCAACAAAAGGATCAGAAGAGAAAAGGAAGACATTAATAGCATGATTCATGGTCCTACTAATAAATAGCATCGATTACATATAAGTTGAGCGACTGTCCAAACCAAAGAGACATACAAGTTCATTAAAGTTTAATTACAACATGAGCTAATCGATATTTCAGAACTACATAGCATCACTACTTTTGACTTGGCTCAGGGACCGGAGCGTGGATGAAGCCGCCGTCTGTCGTGATGGTCATGAAATCGCGGGCGTTGTCAGCCTGCATTTGTAGCGTTGTTTCTATCTCACTGTTGGATGGTTGATATCTGAGGTAGAACTGCCCCGAGGTACGAAGGACATCTTGATGGATGATTTCCGCAAACTCCGACTGGATGCGAAAGAATTCTTGTCTGATGTCCGCGTCCTGGATTGCCGACAAGCGTGCGGCCCAATCTTTGAGATTATTTGGTAGCAGAAGGTGATTATGGTCCCGTACGATCGCCCTCATGTGATGGAGGGCATAGTAGGCATCCTTCTGACCGCCAGGCGGCTGCTTGACACAGGGGAACGTCGTATTGTGGGTGAACACGTGCTTGCCGTACCTACGAACTGGCCTGCTGAAGGTGCCTCCAAATCTGGCGTAGCCGGGGAGAACATCATTAAGAACTTTCTTGATATTTGTGTAGTCTTTCTTCGACTGACGGTCCGAGTCGAAATACGTGGCCATGGAATATTTCAGGCTTAAGAGGATGAGTGTGCAATGTGTGTCACTGCACAAAACACGAAATGTTAGAAAAAAAAAAGAACGATCGAAATCTAAGAAATCATATGTTACGGGGCGGTGAGGGGATGACTTACTCGGGAAAGTAAGGCACGAGGAAGTTATCCTTATCTGGGTTTGCCAGAATGACGCCTTCGAGGTATGAACTCGCGACTTGCCGGTCCCCAACGCTGCCCAAGATCTTGGCACGCATGTAGAAGGGGTCGACTATCACGATGTCCGGGGTCCTGTCTCTAATGATCCGCATCTCCATACTCAGCGAAAATAGCCGAACGAAGGTGTAGTGCAGCGGATGAAGGTTAAGCATAGCGAAGATGTCATCAAACCGCAGGACGATCGTACCCCCGGTGGCGCTATCCACAAAGCCCTTGCCCTCTGGCACCTTGGCCACGAAAACCGGGTATGCAACATCATTCTCGAAGAGATGCCGCTTCTCCAAAGAAAGAACACTGTCATGCAGACTCCGCATAGCACCGGTTGCAGCATTGAGCAGATTAGTCGGTAGCATCGGCCTACCCGCCACATGCACCCTCCTCGAGATATCCTTAGGTGGCGGTGGCCCGTCCTGAGCACGGATCGTACTTGGTGCAGGCTGGCTCGCACCCTTGTTAGTCTATCTTTTCCGTCCCTTCTTCTTCTGCTGTAATGGGATCGAGTTCTGCTCAGAGACCGCCTTCTTGAGTGTGTTGGGGCTGATAATATTTCGCACCTCGGCTATCTGAGGCTCAGTGAAGGCGGCCGCTAGAGGCGTCTCCTGAGAACTGAACGCCAGACGATGCCTGTTGCAATTGGGTTTCTCCGCGGTACCAGCTAGATCGTATTTTGCAGGGTTGGGTTCTTGAGAAGGAGGCCCCAAGAATTCGTCACCGTACCCATGTTCGTTGAAGTACTTATCGACATTGGTAAATGTACCGTCGTCGTCGTCGTCATCCGAATCCTGTGCCATATGCATGTCCGGATCCTGTGCCATATGCATGTCCGGCATGTCCGGTAGCGTTGCGGGGGTCTTGCCATGGCTTGGCGCCGGCACGACTGGCGGTGTTGTCTGTGGGGTGGTGTCCCCCACCCCCAAACGAATCTGGCTCTCCGGCCAAAGCATGGGCCAGCTTATGCAGGCGCTGAGCGTCATCACATCATCTTCGCCGGCCCCATGGGGTCGATACGGAGGTAATATGTCGTCGAAGCCCGGTAGCGCCCGAACCAGTTGAACCCTATAAACGGTGGGTGGCATCTGATTACCGTGGAACACGCAGCTGCCCGGTTGAACGATTCTTCCCTTGGTGACATCGACCAACTCGTCGTTCACGGAGTGCAGGAGAGTGCACGGAACGTCAGCGGCGCCCTGCGAAAACATGTAGGGCGTCAAGGATGCCCAGTCAAAGGCAAGGAGATGAAGTCATCGGCCGAGAGGCTTAATTAGTTACCGTGATGGCGTCGAGCTCGGCTAATGTCGAGGCACCGCCAACGGCGGGCATGCAATTGACGGAGGGTTTGTCGACGCTGAGGCACCCTAAATGCTAAGTTAAGTTTTCATCATTCAGGGTTTATCGATGCCGAGGCACCCTAGGTTGACTGATATATATGGGTACTCCAAATGGCAGATCGCATCGGCAGCACCGCCTACTCGAGTGCCTAGGAAAAGAGCGCTGGTGCTTCCGATCATGCTACCCCCTCACAGCCAGAGAAACAGAGAAGGCAACTTGCAGGTTAAACTATCCCAAATAGAGTATTATATCACAGGCACACACATATGTATATATATCACACATACTTGAGTTAACACAGACTACAAAATGAAACAAGTTCACAAGGTTGGATAGACATACATGGTGACAGATAGAGTAATAACTATGAGTTGATATCACACTTCTATATGTATAACACAAGAGGCAGTTGATCCTACTTAATAAGTACTAAGACACCCCGGCCCATGCATTAGTCGCAAGTACCCCATATGTCCTATTTTTAGCAAAGTCATGCTAAAATTCACGTAAAATTTCAGCATGACCTTTGTTGAAAATAGGACATATGGAGTACCCGAATTTGCCGGAACAGAAGTTAATCGACATTCCGGCAAACTCAAGGGCCTCTCGGGATACCTTGCAAAATCATCACCACACGATGGTCAGAGACAAAACCCAGCAAACTCCTTCCCTTCACTCGGGGTACAGCAATATATCTTCTAGCCATGAAACCCTACCCTGATTCTCCTTTCTTCCTCTTGCCGAAGAGAAGTTGGCTGCAGAGGATGGTCCAACTCAGATCAGCCTGCAGAAGTTCATTGTATAATTCTGTTTAGTTCCAAGCATATACGAATACTCTTCAGAGTGGGCACAAATATGGAAGCAAACTAATAGCACAAAGTGAATAGCAAATCGGCTGCTGAAACTATACTGAAACCATGCTGAAACTTTACTGAAACTACTCCTTGCAAGCAAACTGAAACTACTCCTTGGAAGCAAATTGTCTTGGAAGGAGTATTGTGTGCACAAATCTACTCCAACTAGTTGCTTTCACTTAGAGATTGTTAGGTAGCCGATAGCACAAACAACATAAGTCATTCTTCAGACCGTTACAAATAGAAACAATGGCAACCAAGGTTAAAAACCAACAATCCTATATATTATTCTGAAACTTGATATATTGAAATCACTTAGCACTCTCTTTCTGTGTTCATTCAACACTTAAAATTGAGAAAAATAATACCAACTAGGATCGGTATGACCTTCGTTTTTCATTTTCTGTATGATCAATTAAATCTTCTGCAAGCTTATATGAAAAGGTTCAGCAACTTGAAACGTAACTCTTGCTTGGTGTTCCAAATGTGTTGCTATATTTCTATATCTATAAATTGATGGCCGATGATTTCTCGTGCTCATTTTTTTTAAAATTGGATTCCAGGAATGCAAGAACAAGACACACAGAGGATATCTTTGCTTTCTTGGATAAAAGTTACGTTGGGTCATTAGGAGTGCAATGAAGGACAAAAGGAGACTTGTTTCTTTATTTGACTGACTGATGTAGGTTTGACTTCTAAAGTCTATTTGTTTCTGCAGCAACCCCAACACAGAGGCATGTGATTACACGAGATGGATGCTCAAGTGGTACTTCTAAATATATGATAAGCGGCAACAACTTGGAGTGAAGAAACAAGACTTGTATGCAACAATTTAGAGAACAACTGGCCGAATCAGACGATCAAGCTTCAGACGCTCAGCGGTTATAGATTCAGAGAAGCATAGATCAGCTCGATTGACCAACAGAAACTGACCGTAGGATAGCAGCTGCAGCGGCAAGATAATTGCATGAAGAGAGAGCAACTTACTTTGAGTCAGCGTCTTGTCTCCGCTCGATCTGCTACTTCGGGGGCTTCTGGAGGAGGCAGACCTGTGCTCGGTGAAGCCTGCTCAGGGAGGAAATGCATGATTCGGGGCGACGACGACAATGGCTTGCGGTCCAGTGGAGGGTGGTGGATGGTTGGGAGGAGGGGGAGGGGGCGGTGCCGGTGGATGGTTGGTTGGGGGCGGCGGCGGCGGTGGTGGTGG
>NC_057796.1:49227618-49228316 GCF_018294505.1 Triticum aestivum
ATGCTCGGGGATGGCGGCGGCTTGCGGTGGTGAGGGGTGGAAGAGCTACGGTGGTGATGGGTGGAGCAGCCCTGGAGGTGGGGGCGGGGCGCACTGGGAAGGGGTCGTCGGCGGCGAGGGGGAAAGGGATCTGGCGCGGGGGGCGAGGGGGCTAGGGATTTGATCTGGCGCGGGGGGCGAGGGGGAAAGGGATAGAGGGGGAAAGGGATAGCAATGGCGCACCTCCCAGGGGTGCGCCATAAGTACATCCATAGCAATGGCACACCACCGAGGGGTGCGCCATAAGTAACTTTTTTTTCTTGATAACAATGGCGCACCCTCTCCTGGTGCGCCATTAGTAACTTTTTTTATTATTTTTTTATTGAAAAAAATTATTACACTATAAGAGGAGAGGAGTAGAGGAGGGAGGGAGGGAGGGAGGATTTACATTCGTTGACAAGGCGGTGGTTGGCGTCGCATCGGAGATGCAGACCGTAGAAGGAGGAGGAGGCCGGTCGTGGTCGTGGTTGTGGGCCGGCCTCGTCGCATCGCGTCGGCGTTCGTTGTCAGCCGTCGATGGACTGCGAGTAGCCCCGCCGAAGTCTCCACCTCCGGGCTCCGGCTTCCTCGTCACGGCGGCGGAACGAGGTGCAGCTGCCAGGTGGGCTGGGGTGGGGCGGCTGCGACGAATGGGGTTGGGGCGCGATGCGACCTAGCCT
>NC_057796.1:49228573-49245735 GCF_018294505.1 Triticum aestivum
GGGGGTCGTCGTCAGCGGTTGAGCGGGGGAGGGTCCGGGGGGTCGGCGGCGGCGAGGGGGATCGAGATGGAGGGGGATCTGCCGCGGGGGGCAAGGGGAAAAGGGATAGAGGGGGGAAGAATAGCAATGGCGCACCACCCAGGGGTGCGCCATAAGTACATCCATAGCAATAGCGCACCACCGAGGGGTGCGCCATTAGTAAATTTTTTTTGAAAATATCATCAAATTTGTTATTTGAAAATATCATCAAATTTGTTATTTGAAAATATCATCAAATTTGTTTTTTTGGATTTTTAATTGCATTCACTTGTGAATTGGTAAAACATTTATGAATATGAAAAAATATCATCAGATTTGAAAAAATATTCATGAATTCAAAAAGTGCCCATGAAATTTAAAAATATTCATGAGTTCAAAAAATATTAACAAATTCAATAATTTTTGTGAGTTACAAATTCAATACCAGAATAAACACATAAATAAATATTCATGAGCACTAGAATAGAAGAAATATCATTTCAAAATGTCGAAATACAATCGAGAAATGAAGACTACGATTTAAATACAATCGATCTTAGCTAGCTATCTTTTCACAATCTTCTTGCCCTTCTTTTTCGCAAATGGAGTTCTTCTGTTGAACGGACGTCCTTTAGGTAGGGTGGTCCTGCTTCTTCTTGTGGTGTATGGCACTTCATCGTCGTCGTCATGTTCCATCTTCGGGTCGCCGTACTTGTCGAAGTCTTGCTCATTGGCGACTCCATCCATTCCGATGATCTTCCTTTTGCCTCTCCTCACGACAACACGACTGGGCTTTGACGGGTCGGTAATGAAGAAGCATTGGTCCACTTGGGAAGCCAGTACCCACGGCTCATTTTTCGTGGTGACGTTTGCGCCCGCGGTCTTGGATTTGGTTTCGGGTATAACCATGGTGGTGAAATACCGGTCTTCTTTTAGGACGCTCTTGGCCCATCTGACACGGAACATTGGGACCTTCTCTCCAGCGTAGCTCAGCTCCCAGATCTCCTCGATCCTTCCATAGTATCTGTCCTTGTCGTTACCGGTGTAGGATTCCATCATTACCCCGGAGTTCTGATAACCATCGCTCTTCATGTCCTTGTCCTCGGTGTAGAATGTGTAGCCTTTGATATCGTACGCCTCATAGGTTATCCGGTTGTGCTTGGCGCCCTGTGACAAGGCGACTATGAGTTTTTCTTCCGCGGAAGAATCCTCTTGTAAAGGTTACGACAGCAGCTTCTCCTTGAACCGCGTGAACCATGAGTTGTGCTCTTTGATTATATCTCCGTCCGTCCTCTGTTGGCCTCGGTCATTGTACGTCTTCTCAATAAAGGTTTTGTGCTCTACCACCCAAGGATCGACCACGTCTATGTGTTGTAGCGCGAATAGGTTTGCTCTTTCAAAGTCGGCGAGTCGACCCTCGAAGTCGACATGCATTTCGCAGCGACCATCGCGGTGACCCCATCCAGCGAGCCTGCCGAGGTGCCAGTTGACGGGCAGACCAAGGTGTTCTCGATGCCTAGATAATTCGTGCAGTAGGAGATGCACTCTTCGGTCAGAAAGCCCCTCGCTATGCTTCCCTCTAGACGTGACATGTTGCGAAGGTATCCTTTGATGACACCATTCATCCTTTCGAATGGCATCATGTTGTGCAGGAACGTCGGCCCGAGTTGGATGATATCCTCCATGACATGGACTAGCAGATGCACCATAACATCGAAGAATGCAGGCAGGAAGTATATCTCAAGCTCGCATAGTATCACCACGATCTCTTCCTGTAGCCTTCTGAGTTGCCTCACGCCAACTGACTTCCGAGAGATGACGTCGAAAAAGTTGCATAGGCCAAATAGCGTTTCACGGACGTGCGCGTCCATGATCCCACGGATTGCAACTCGAAGTATCTGCGTCATCAGCACGTGACAGTCGTGAGACTTCATCCCGCTGAACTTCTACTTCGCTGAGTCTAGGTATCTGCGTATCTTCCCCGCATAACCGTAACGAAGTTTTACTCCTACGATGCAGGTGAAAAACTGCTCGATCTCCTCCTAACTTAGAGTGAAGCACGCGGGAGGGTAGTCATTTCCGGTCTTCTTGGCCTTTTTGCCTTCGCGACCACTTTTTGTGTCCTGCTTCGCCTCATCATCATCATCATCATCATCATTAGCGTGAAGCTCCTCCCTGATGCCCATTGATTTCAAGTCTGCCCTTGCTTTCGGCCCATCTTTGGTCCTCTCTGGCATGTTGAGCAGGGTACCAAGCAGACTCTCGCACACGTTCTACATGATATGCATGCAATCAAGGCTATGAGGCACAAGGTGGATCTTCCAGTACGGCAAGTCCCAGAAAACAGACCTCGTTTTCCATACCTTTAGCAGCGGCTCTGGCGCCTTTCGCTTCTTTCCTGGCTCTGGCGCCTTTTGCTTGTTTCCCGGCAGTGGGAAATCTTTCCTATTTTTCAACAGCTCGTCTATTTCCTCGCCGCTCCTCGTACGCGGGCGTCTTCGGGGTTCGGTTTCACCATCGAACAGATCCTCGTACACGGTTTTTGAAGACCCGGGATCTCTATCTAGCTGGCGATACGTTGTGTCATCCATGCACCTGACGCATCCAGAAAATCCGTGGACCACCTGCCCCGCGAGATTTCCGTAACCGAGATAGTCGTGCACCATCGTGAGCAGTGCGGCTCTCATAGGGAAATATTCTTTCTCTGCAGCGTCCCACGTATTGGCTGGCGTTTTCCACAGCGTGTCTAGCTCCTCTTTCAGCAGCCCTAGATACAGATTGATGTCGTTCCCTGGTTGTTTCGGCCCTTCAATTAGCATACTCATGTGAATGTACTTCCTCTTCATGCACAACCAGGGGGGACGGTTGTACATCCACACAAACACACGCCGGGTGCTATGTGTGCTTCTCTGGCTGCCAAACGGATTGACTCCATCGGTGCTCGCGCCCAGCACGATGTTCCTTGGATCGTTCCCAAATTCTGGGTGTTCGAAGTTCAACGCTTGCCACTGGTACCCATCCTTAGGGTGACTCAGCATCTTGTCTTTTTTATTTATCTCCGGATCATTTGCGTCATCTTCTCGCTTCTTCTCCTCCCTATCCGCATGCCAACGCAAGAGCTTTGCTACCTTAGGGTCCGCGAAATACCGCTGCAGACGAGGAGTGATCGGAAAGTACCACACCACTTTTCGAGGAGCTTTCTTCCTCTTCGTGTATCGAGTGACGCCGCACACCGGACATATGGTAGACTCCGCGTGCTCGTCCCGATAAATGCTGCAATTGTTCATGCACACATGATATTTCACGTGCGGTAAATCCAGAGGAAACACGATTTTCTTCGCCTCCTCGAAACTGGTCGGGCACTTGTTCCCCATGGTAAGACGTTCGTGCCAGAATGACATGTTCTCATCGAAGCATGCGTTGGTCATTTTGTGTTTTACCTTCATCTCTAGAGCCATGAGCGTTACTTTCAGGCAGGTATCCTCGGGCCTACATCCTTCATACAATGGAGTAACCGCGTCTATCTCCAGTTCATCCAACTTGGCTTTCTCGGGCGACATATCCATAACCGAGATAGTCGTGCACCGTCGTGAGCAGTGCGGCTCTCATAGGGAAATATTCTTTCTCTGCAGCATCTCACGTATTGGCTGGCGCTTTCCACAGCGTGTCTAGCTCCTCTTTCAGTAGCCCCAGATACAGATTGATGTCGCTCCCTGGTGTTTTCGGCCCTTCAATTAGCATACTCATGTTAATGTACTTCCTCTTCATGCACAACCAGGGGGGAAGGTTGTACATCCACACAAACACAGGCCAGGTGCTATGTGTGCTTCTCTGGCTGCCAAACGGATTGACTCCATTGGTGCTCGCGCCCAGCACGATGTTCCCTGGATCGTCCCCAAATTCTGGGTGTTCGAAGTTCAACGCTTGCCACTGCCTCACATCCTTAGGGTGACTCAGCATCTTGTCTTTTTTATTTATGTCTAGATCATTTCCATCATCTTCTCGCTTCTTCTCCTACCTATCCGCGTGCCAACGCAGGAGCTTTGCTTGCTTAGGGTCCGCGAAATACCGATGCAGACGAGGTGTGATCGGAAAGTACCACACCACTTTTCGAGGAGCTTTCTTCCTCTTCTTGTATCGAGTGACGCCACACACCGGACATATGGTAGACTCCGCGTGCTCGTCCTGATAAATGATGCAATTGTTCATGCACACATGGTATTTCACGTGCGGTAAATTCAGAGGACACACGATTTTCTTCGCCTCCTCGAAACTTGTCGGGCACTTGTTCCGCTTGGGAAGACGTTCGTGCCAGAATGACATGTTCTCGTCGAAGCATGCGTCGGTCATTTTGTGTTTTACCTTCATCTCCAGAGCCATGAGCATTACTTTCAGGCGGGTATCCTCGCGCCTGCATCCTTCATACAATGGAGTAACCGCGTCTATCTCCAGTTGATCCAGCTTGGCTTTCTCTCGGGCGGCAGCTCTTGCGTTATCCGTCTGCTTGAGAAACAGCTCTTGAATATGAGGGTCCTGCACCCAGCCCATCGATGGTCCATCGTCGTCTGCTCCGGCATCTTCATCTTCATGATCATGCCCTTCGTCTTGATCTTCCTCATCATCATGTCCGGCATCTTCTACATGATGACTGTGTACAGCATCACCGTCGTGATCATGTCCTGGAGATTCTTCGTCTTCTCGCCCGCCCTCGCCGCGGTGGTTATCTTGCTGCCCTTCCTCATTTCTTGCCCGGCCCCCATGGACGACTTCATAGTCATCTTCATCACCTTGCCACCAATAGCCATCCATAAAACCACGCAAGAGCAGGTGGTCCCGCACCTGTCCGGAATCCGGGTCCGCAATAAGGCTCTTCAGCTTGCATCTTCGACACGGACATCTTATCTCCGTCTCGTTCTTTTGAAGCATCTCGACCTTCGTGGAGCTCAAAAACCTATTCACGATGCCTTCGGTCATCGTGCGGACCATGGTCGCCTGCGGGGTAGAGCAAAACGATATTTTCGAACCAAGAAAAAATTTTGGCACGACTTTGCCTAAAATAGGACAAAAAAGAATGCATAGTGCCAAATTCTCGCCGAAACGGAAATGAATCAACATTCCGGCAAAATATTGGCAACTATCGCATTTCAAATACCGGTACCTGCAAACACAAACATATATGCAACACCACAAACATATGCAACACCACAAACATACGTAGATCTAGCTAGGCCATAAAAAGTGCATGTGCACGTTGTTGGAGGGAGAAAAAAGTAGATCTACAACATAAAGAAAGCTTTCCCCTTACTTACCTATCAAAAAAAGGTAATATAACCACTTAATTTTGGTGAATCTATGGTGCAAATGAGGTGAGGAGGAGGAGGCAGCCGAGACAAGCTTGGAGGAGGAGGTGGAGAGAATGAAGTGGGGAAAGTGAGTGTGGTAGGTGGCTGTCCAAAATATCTAGCTAGTCTCAGGTTACTAGTGGCGCACCACGTAAAAATGCGCCATTAGTAACCCTGGTTACTAATGGCGCACCAGTTAGGGGTGCGCCATTACTAGTTTTGCAAATATATATATATATATATAATTGTTAGTAGTGGCGCATTGTGGTTGTGGTTTGCCATTACTAGTTTGATCTAGTAATGGCGCACTTCACACAGGTGCGCCATTACTAGTTTTAAAAAAAGTAAAAAAATTGTTAGTAGTGGCAGACAGATCGTGTGGTGCGCCATTACTAGTTAAAACTAGTAATGGCGCACTGTGCCCTGGTGCGCCATTAATAGTTTTGGAAAAATAAAAAAATAAATTTTGCTAGTAATGGCGCACTGTGTGTCTGGTGCGCCATTAGTAATGAGGACACTAATGGCGCACCTGTATCTGGTGCGCCACTGCTATATAGCAGTGGCGCACCACATACATGGTGCGCCATTAATGTCCATATTAGCTATAGCCCTTTTCCTAGTAGTGCGTGAAGGAGAAAGTATCGCTCAAGCTTGGGGAAGGCTTAAGTCAATATTATATTCATGCCCCAATCATGACTGGGTGATTATAAAGATGCTCTACAGGTACCTACGAAGGTGTTTGTTGAGTTGGCATAGATCGAGATTAGGATTTGTCACTCCGAGTATCGGAGAGGTATCTCTGGGCCCTCTCGGTAATACACATCATAAGCTTGCAAGCAAATGACTAAGGAGTTAGTCACGAGGTGATGTATTATGGAACAAGTAAAGAGACTTGCCGGTAACGAGATTAAACTAGGTATGAAGATACCGACGATCGAATCTCGGGCAATTACATACCGATGGACAAAGGGAATTACGTATGTTGTCATAATGGCTCAAACGATAAAGATCTTCGTAGAATATGTAGTAGCCAATATGGGCATCCAGGTTGCACTATTGGTTATTGACCGGAGAGGTGTCTCGGTCATGTCTACATAGTTCTCGAACCCGTAGGGTCCGCACGCTTAATGTTCAATGACGATATAATATTATATGAGTTATGTGATTTGGTGACTAAATGTTGTTAGGAGTCCCGGATGAGATCACGGACATGACGAGGAGTCTCGAACTCATGGAGAGGTAAAGATTGATATATAGGACGATGGTATTCGGACACCGGAAGTGTTTCAGGGGGGTAACGGGTATTTATTGGGTCACCGGAAGGGGTTCCGGGCACCCCCGACAAAAGATATGGGCCAAGAGGGGAAACGCACCAGCCACAAGGGGCTGTTGCGCCCCCCATATGGGCTGGCCTAAGGACGAGAAGGAAAGGGGAGAAGGGAAAGGAAAGTGCATATTAGGATTCCCACTTCCTTCCCTCTCCCCCCCTCTTTCAATCCCCCTCGGTTATATATGGCAGGGGGCGCGGCTTGGGAGGGACTCCAAGTAGGATTCCTCCTACGTTGGCGCCTCCTATGGCTGCTCCTCCCTCCCTCCCACCTATATATATGTGGGAGGGGGCACCTAGCTATTGGGAAACATAGCATGCAAACTCAAAAAAATTCCTACGCTCACGCAAGATCTATCTAGGAGATGCATAGCAACGAGAGGGGGAGAGTGTGTCCACGTACCCTCGTAGACCGAAAGCGGAAGCGTTTGTTAACGCGGTGGATGTAGTCGAACTTCTTCACGTTCCGACCGATCAAGCACCGAAAGTACGGCACCTCTGAGTTCTGCACAAGTTCAGCTCGATGACGTACCTCAAACTCTTGATCCAGCAAAGTGTCGAGGGAGAGTTCCGTCAGCACGACGGCGTGGTGACGGTGATGGTGAAGTCACGCAGGGCTTCGCCAAAGCACTACGTGAATATTACCGGAGGCATAAAATGTGGAGGGGGCACCGCACATGGCTTGGAACAATTGTGTGTCCTAGAGGTGATCCCCACCCCCATATATAAAGGAGGGAGAGGGGAGGAGGCGGCCCTAGGCGCGCCCCAAGTGGGAGGAGTCCTAGTTGGGCTCCTAGTAGGATTCGGCCCCCCTTCCTTTTATCGGAGGGGGAAAGGGGGAAGGAGAGGGAGAGGGAGAAGGGAAGGGGGGCGCCGGGCCCTCCCCTAGTCCAATTCAGACTCCTCCCTTGGGGGGTGTGCCACCGCTATGTGGGCTGGTTTGCCTCCCGCCTATGGCCCATATGGCCCATATCTTCCCCGAGGGGGTTCCGGTAACCCCCGAGTACTCCGATATGTACCGGATACATTCCGGAACAATTCCGGTGTCCGAATACTATCATCCAATATATCAATCTTTACCTCTCGACCATTTCGAGACCCCTCGTCATATCCGTGATCTCATCCGGGACTCCGAACAACATTCGGTCACCAAATCACACAACTCATAATACAAATCGTCATTGAATGTTAAACATGCGGACCCTACGGGTTCGAGAACTATGTAGACATGACCGAGACACCTCTCCCGTCAATAACCAATAGCGGAACCTAGATGCTCATATTGGCTCCCACATATTCTAGTAAGATCTTTATCGGTCGAACCGTTATGACAACATACGTTATTCCCTTTGTCATCGGTATGTTACTTGCCCGAGATTCGATCGTCGGTATCTTCATACCTAGTTCAATCTCATTACCGGCAAGTCTCTTTACTCGTTCTGTAATGCATCATCCCGCAACTAACTCATTAGTCACATTGCTTGCAAGGCTTATTATGATGTGCATTACCGAGAGGGCCCAGAGATACCCTCTCCGATACTCGGAGTGACAAATCCTAATCTTGATCTATGCCAACCCAACAAAACACCTTCGGAGATACCTGTAGAGCATCTTTATAATCACCCAGTTATGTTGTGACGTTCGATAGCACACAAGGTATTTCTCCGGTATCCGGGAGTTGCATAATCTCATAGTCAAAGGAATATGTATAGGTCATGAAAAAAGCAATAGCAATAAAACTGAATGATCAATATGCTAAGCTAAAGGATGGGTCATGTCCATCACATCATTCTCCTAATGATGTGGTCCCGTTCATCAAATGACAACACATGTCTATGGTTAGGAAACTTAACCATCTTTGGTTAACGAGCCAGTCTAGTAGAGGCTTACTAGGGACACTGTGTTTTGTCTATGTATCCACACATGTATCAAGTTTTCAGTTAATACAATTCTAGCATGAATAATAGATATTTATCATGATATAAGGAAATATAAATCACAACTTTATTATTGCCTCTAGAGCATATTTCCTTCAGTCTCCCACTTGCACTAGAGTCAATAATCTTGATTACAATGTAATGATTCTAACACCCATGGAGTCTTGGTGCTGATCATGTTTTGCTCGTGGAAGAGGCTTAGTCAACGGGTCTGCCACATTCAGATCCGTATGTATTTTGCAAATATCTATGTCTCCCTCCTTGACTTGATCATGGATGGAGTTGAAGCGTCTCTTGATGTGTTTGGTTCTTTTGTGAAACCTGGATTCCTTCGCCAAGGCTATTGCTCCAGTATTGTCACAAAAGATTTTCATTGGACCCGATGCACTAGGTATTACAGCTAGATCGGATATGAACTGCTTCATCCAGACTCCTTCATTCGCTGCTTCCGGAGCAACTATGTACTCCGCTTCACACGTAGATCCCGCCACGATGCTTTGCTTGGAACTGCACCAACTGACAGCTCCACCATTCAATATAAATACGTATCCGGTTTGCAACTTAGTGTCATCCGGATCTGTGTCAAAACTAGCATCGACGTAACCATTTACGATGAGCTCTTTGTCACCTCCATAAACGAGAAACATATCCTTAGTCCTTTTCAGGTACTTCAGGATGTTCTTGACCGCTGTCCAGTGATCCACTCCTGGATTACTTTGGTACCTCCCTGCTAGACTTATAGCAAGGCACACATCAGGGCTGGTACACAGCATAGCGTACATGATAGAACCTATGGCTGATGCATAGGGAATGACTTTCGTTTTCTCTCTATCTTCTGTAGTGGTCGAGCATTGAGTCTGACTCAACTTCACACCTTGTAACACAGGCAAGAACCCTTTCTTTGACTGATCGATTTTGAACTTCTTCAAAACTTTATCAAGGTATGTGCTTTGTGAAAGTCCAATTAAGTGTCGTGATCTATCTCTATAGATCTTGATGCCCAATATATAAGCAGCTTCCCCGAGGTCTTTCATTGAAAAACTTTTATTCAAGTATCCTTTTATGCTATCCAGAAATCCTATGTCATTTCCAATCAACAATATGTCATCCACATATAATATTAGAAACGCTACAGAGCTCCCACTCACTTTCTTGTAAATACAGGCTTCTCCGAAAGTCTGTATAAAACCATATGCTTTGATCACCTCATCAAAACGTATATTCCAACTCCGAGATGCTTGCACCAGTCCATAAATGGATCACTGGAGCTTGCACACTTTGTCAGCACATTTAGGATTGACAAAACCTTCTGATTGCATCATATACAACTCTTCTTTAAGAAATCCATTAAGGAATGCAGTTTTGACATCCATTTGCCAGATTTCATAATCATAAAATGCGACAATTGCTACGAGTGAGAAGGTATCATCGTAGTCAACTCCTTTAACTTGTCGAAAACCTTTCGCGACAAGTCGAGCTTTGTAGACAGTAACATTACCATTAGCGTCAGTCTTCTTCTTGAAGATCCATTTATTCTCTATGGCTTGCCGATCATCGGGCAAGTCCACCAAAGTCCATACTTTGTTCTCATACATGGATTCGATCTCAGATTTCATGGCCTCAAGCCATTTTGTGGAATCTGGGCTCATCGTCGCTTCCTCATAGTTCGTAGGTTCGTCATGGTCTAGTAACATGACTTCCAGAAGAGGATTACCGCACCACTCTGGTGCGGAACGTGCTCTGATTGTCCAACGAGGTTCGGTAGTAACTTGATCTAAAGTTTCATGATCATTATCATTAGCTTCCTCACTAGTTGGTGTAGGCATCACGGGAACGGTTTTCTGTGATGAGCTACTTTCCAATTCGAGAGAAGGTACAATTACCTCATCAAGTTCTACTTTCCTCCCACTCACTTCTTTGGAGAGAAACTCCTTCTATAGAAAGGATCCATTCTTAGCAACAAAGATCTTGCCTTCGGATCTTTGATAGAAGGTGTACCCAACAGTCTCTTTTGGGTATCCTATGAAGACGCACTTATCTGATTTGGGTCCGAGCTTATCAGGCTGAAGCTTTTTCACATAAGCATCTAAATCCCAAACTTTAAGAAACAACAGCTTAGCTTTCTTGCCAAACCACAGTTCATATGCTGTCGTCTCAACAGATTTAGACGGTGCCCTATTTAGCGTGAATGCAGCTGCCTCTAATGCATAACCCCAAAACGATAGTGGTAAATCGGTAAGAGACATCATAGATCGCACCATATCAAATAAAGTACGATTACGGTGTTCGGACACACCATTACGCTGTGGTGTTCCAGGTGTCGTGTGTTGTGAAACTATTCCACATTGTTTTAAATGAAGGCCAAACTCATAACTCAAATATTCGCCTCCCCGATTAGATCGTAGAAACTTTATTTCTTGTTACGATGATTCTCCACTTCACTCTGAAATTCTTTGAACTTTTCAAGTGTTCCAGACTTGTGTTTCATTAAGTAGCACTACTGCAGGATGCTGCTAACGCGACACTATGATCAGAGACCCTTCGAGAAACTGTGTGCGATGCCATAATCGCAAACGGTGGTGTATGAAAACCGTCAGAAATGTATAAAACGTTTACGATGACGGATGCATCGAACACAGTGCGGGTTTTAGTTGCGTGTGCGATGAAGGGCATACGGTTCAGTTCAATTAACTGTTTGCGATGTGGAGGAATAAAATAAATGGGCAGCTAGATGAAGGTGTGTGCTGTATACAACATACGGTTCACTCGGATGAACTGTTTGTGATTAGGCAACACAAAAGAAACGGGCAGCCAGATGAAGGCGTGTGCGATACACAACATACAGTTCACTCGGATGAACTATTTGTGATTAGGCAACACAAAATAAACGGGCAGCCAGAAGAAGGTGTGTGCGATATACAACATACGGTTCACTCGGATGAACTGTTTGTGATTAGGAAACACAAAAGAAACGGTCAGCCAGATCAAGGTGTGTGCGATATACGCATGCCGTTCACTTGGCCCTAGTCGTTTGTGTGTGACCTCTGTGGCAACCGTTCGCTCCCCAGGCGCCTCTTCGTGTACCGTGGCTACCGTCCACCGCCTCTTCGCCTTTTCATTCCCTCTCGATTTGGAATTGTTGTTGCGTGCTCTTCCTCCTCCATTTGCCTTCACCCTTCCTTCTGGCATTGTTCAATCATCTTCTCCATGGAGGGAACAGGCTGGAAACGACCCCGTTATTCTTGCCCCGATCTGAATGATGACATGGTGGAGGAACTCATTGATCGGTGCGACGTCATCACCTCGGCTAGCATGGCAAGTTCATTCAAGACCATTCTCGACTCAACTAATAACATCATTACAAGGAACCCAAGGGTCCAGGAGCGGTTTGATCTCCCCTATCTTATTCGCCGTGACCCTGCTGACTGGCGCGGGGACGAGGGAAGCCTCGCCTTGTGCAAGTTGATGCCGCTTGATAATGATACGTATGATGTTAAGATGGCATCGCTTGAAGGCAAGGCTTGGGCAGCTGCAAATGGAGATTGGGTTGTTTGTATTGGGTACAACTGTGAGTGGGAACTTGTGAATGTGTACACTCGTCATTGGGTTCTACTTCCAAATATCTTAGACTGCTGCCTAGAGGTTGAGTACACTAGTATTCTACGTGAGTTCAAATACGATCATGGTGATCGTCGTCTACGGAAGATAGCAATTTGTCGAGTTCCCAACCGCTCTTGGGATTACACAAACTATGAAGTTGTTGTTATCTTCGACAAGCTTGTTGTCGTCCTTACTTCCACGCCTCGATGGATATTGCTCAAAAATCAATTTCTGTACACGGATGAGTACTGTGATGCAATTCAATACGAGGGTCTTGTGTTTGCTGCCACCACTCGTGCCACTGTTTTTGCATGGAATCCTGTTGCTTTCGATACATTTGTCTTCCACCGTAATTATAATTGTTTCATCCACATGCATGCGGGTTAGCCAGTTTCCCTTTACTAATTAATTAACCTTCTTGTGTTTCGTGGTCCTGTGAACATTCCACCACCTATACTTGAAAAGTTTTATAACCAAGGGGGAGATGACGATGCTGATGATCATGAGCATGAGGACGAGCAGGACCCATATACTCAGTGGCGCCTGGCAAGTTTTTCCAATGGATCACCTCTTCTTGTCTGTATACAGGGCACTACTGATGTTACTAAGGAAGCACGTGTTGTCTCGCATGGTCGCACTCTCCGGACCTATTCCAACATCCGTTGCAGGGTATCCAGGATGGATACTAGTGTACTAGCGCCAACACCTTCTCCATGGTTCGGTATTGAAAGTCTTGGAGGAAAGTCGCTCTTCCTTGGACAAAACTATCCAATGATGGTGGAAGGCGATCCAGCTGTTGTTGACACAACGTTACAACCATTTATGAGAAGCAACTGTATCTATACCTCGGACATTGCTATGCTTTCCTACCGTCCCAATATGGGTCTTGACATGGGCCGCTTCAGCCTGGATGATCATTCCTGCGTTGGTCTCGAGATTGACAGTAGCTGGCCCTTCCAAGAGAATCACTTCTCGTTCAAAGCAAGAGTTTCCGACGCCGATGAGTGGTTGAGCTGAAGTTCATTTCATTGCTTTGTTATTTGTTGTGTGAGAAAAACTTTACTTTACTAGAATGTTTTGTTGGAAATGATCTATAATCCAACGTGTATCCTCGTTGTTATTGTGGGTTGATGACTTGTTGTATGTAATCAATGGTACATTTGCATATGCGTCCATCAACTCACGGCTGCTAGTGGTGTCCATATGAATAGTGCTAGTCCTGCTTTGGTGTATATTTGAGTGTTCTTGAGTTCTCGAACTAGCTGGGGTGCGTGCGTAGTCCAAAAGATCCGAATCGTCCTCCAGTATGCCTCGGGCCTCCTTTTATAAATGAAAGGGGTCGCCATAGCGGCACACAAGAGGTGGAAAGGCAAACAGTGTTACAAGCTAATCGCCTGTCATTACGAGACAAGGCGCATTAAATGCGCTCCTTAGGTGTCCCGTTGCTTTATTGGGGACGACAACGAGGCCCGTCCCATCCGTCGCCGCTCTGCCTCGCTCCGACACGCGCCCGAGCCAACGAGGCATGCAGCGCCACGTAGGCTGGCTGCCTGCTGAGATGGCGTGGTGGTAGGGTCTTCACGAAGATCTGCATGCCACCACGCAGGTGCTTGCTGATTTGGCCAGGAAGCCGCACGTTGCCACGCAGGTGCCTGCCCAGCTGGTTGGGCTGGCAGCTGTATGGGAACGGCGGTGGAACCTTGGCAGACGCGGGCCTGGTTGCGGCCCCGCAGGTGTCCTCGGCAAGGGCCTTGCCGAGGCCTCGGCAAGGGTCTTGCCGTGACATCGCGGTCGTCCCCGGCAAGGATCTTGCCGGAGGTGTCATGGATTCCCTCGGCAAGGATCTTGTCGAGGGTCGTCATCTTCTGGTCCTCATCTGATCTTGTGTCTTTATGATCTTCACAAAGATCTGCATGCCACCACGGAGGTGCCTCCCGAGCCTTGGTTCCAATGTGGTTGACGGTGTTGGAACCCTTGGGCTCAAGGGTGGCGTGCCCTGCTGGTGTTGGGCAAGCTGCCCCGGCAAGGCCCTTGTCGGGGCTGCGGAGGCCGCCCCGGCAAGGGTCTTGCCAGGGGAGTCCACCTCACCCTCTTGCTCTTTGCGTCTCTGGTCTTGGTGTTGCTTTTCCGGTCTTGTGCTTTTGGCTGGAGCGTTGCTCTAGTATTCTTGTGGTTTTGCTCCCTCCCCTTGCCCTGCTAAGTGTGGCCGCAGGCACGGCTTTGACTGCCCATGCACAAGTAGAGGGGTAAAAAGGAGAGCCCCTACTTTTTTACACTGACAGAGCCCCCGGGCCTGGGCCACACATAAGCGCAACGCGTTGTTGGGCCAGGCCAAGAACGGTGCGCGGGCAGGCGGGGCGGATTTTTACCGCAGTAATTCCTTTGCTCGCTGCGCTTCTCCATGACCTGCGTTGAATGCGTGACGTGGAGGGCCGCGCGTGACATGGGGTTCGTGCGTGGGGCGGCTGCTGCCCTCATGCGTCACATCATGGTAAATACTAATGAAGCGGCCCGCGCCTTCCCCATAAAAAAGGACAAACTGCAGGCGCGACGCCCATTTACCCTATGTGCCTTCTCTAATCTCGAAACCGTCGTCCCTCTCCCCCTCTTCCTTCTCAAGCTCTTGCTTTCGCTCGCCGCCATCGCGCCTTTGCTGTCCCTCATCCTTCATCTCCCTCAACCGCCATGGCACCCAAAACCAGCAAAGGCAAGGGAGTGGTCAAGGACGTCGGGGGGAAGGAGGCGCCGGAGAGCGAGTTGGCGGCACGGCGAACGCAGCTCGCCTACTTTCCTTTGACGATCGATGCGGTCCACCTCCGGGACTACTTCAAGCCCCTGTGGGGGTGCAAGACGATGGGGCACCCTACCCCGCGCATCATCCCCGCCGGTTTCGCCGAGGCCGGCCCGAATTGGTATCCCTTCTTCGTTGATTACTTTTCTTGCGGGCTCTGCCCACCTTTCTCTGATTTCTTCAATGACGTCATGCACACCTACGGCTTCCACCTTCTGGATTTCACTCCGAATGCCGTGGCGTGCATGGCCCTTTTCGCCCATCTATGCGAGGGCTTCGCTGGAGTGTATCCCAACACAGCGCTTTTCTGCCACTACTTCTATCCTCGTATCCAAAAGGGAGGCGCGATTTCCGGTTGTGTCGCCTGGATCCCAAGGAGCCAGGTAAAGGGGACATATCCGGAGGGCACTCAGAAGGAGAGGTGGGAGGAGTGGCGGGGCCGATGGTGCTGGATTGTCGAGGAGGACCCGCAAGAATTTTGCTGGGTTCGCCAAGCGCTGCCAGTCCGTAGAGATGACTGGGGCGATGTCCACGCCAAGGATGAGAAGCTCACGATTGCCACCACCAGGATCCATCGCATCACCGTGGCCGGGCTCACCCTTGAAATGATTGGGGTTGATTTCATTCGTCGCCGAATCGCTCCACTGCACAACAAGGGGAGGCTAGCCTGGTTTTCAGGAATGCGTCCGACATCATGAGGCTTCGCCCTGGCTTGAACCATAACTTCACGGTGATTGGGCATGCTCACTTGTGCCAGAGGCTTTTTCAGCTCGATGTGTACCGCGATGGCAGGGCTGAGAGGGCCGGCAAGGCCGTGAAGGCCGTCCAGGTCATCAAGGGGCCCTTGTTCGGGTTGCCGGCGGGGGTGGTCCCACTGAGCAACAACTCTCGCCTAACCGACATCATCGCCATGATGCCGGACTTCAACGCGCACGGCCTTGACCCAAATTGGGTCAAGCCGGGGGGGCGGATCAGGTGCGGGAGTTCTTTGACAGCCTGTCGGAGAGGTACGTCCGCGAGGAGCCATTGCTCGTCCAGGACACCACCAAGGAAGAGCTAGACTACATTGCCGCCAGGGCGGCGGAGGCGGTGCTTGCCAGGGAGGTTGGCAGCGCCGGCCATGTGGAGGACGAGGTCGAGGTGACCGCGGAGGAGAAGGAGCTTGTCGGATGGGTGGAGTCTGCTGGAGGGGCTAGTATCACCGACACCGGGGCCCCTCTCATCGAAGATGTGGTCGACGAGTCAACCGAGGAGGAGGCCGAAGCTGACGACCCTCTGGCCTTGGAAAGAAGGCGTGTCCTGCGGCGGGCCAGCTCTGGCGAGCCGGTCCGGCCCGGTAGGACCGAGCGGCGGCAACAGATCCAGGGGGAGTCCGTGCGCTTGACGAGGGCTGCGGCAGCAAAGAAGGTGGTTAAAGCCGTGGTGGCGAAGAGGAAAGCGACCGCCTCTTCTTCGTCCAAGCGTCCTCGTCTCCACCCGCTTCTCCTCCTCCCGCAGATGTCGACACGGAGATCGTCTTCGACCTCGGGTCTCTTAGCCCGAGGGGAAGAGGAAGGCGACGGAGGATTAGTAAGTATCTTGTCTTTTGTTATCTCCGTCCCCTCAGACCGCGCCACTTTTCTTGACTTGTTTTCATCTTTGCAGGGATGTGGAGACGCTGGCCCAGAGGGTGGCGAAGAGGGCCAGGGCCACGACGGGCGGCCAGCCCCCGGTGGGCACCTCGAGTACGCCGATGGTGGTGGAGAGCATCCCGGATAGCAGCCCCCGGCGCAGCCCCCAGCGTGAGTCCACCACTCGCTCCCCAGCAACGTGTGTTGGGGTAAAATCCCTTGGTGCTGACCTTGCCGTGGTTTGCAGGAGGAGGACGGCAGCAGGAGGAGCCACTGAGGGCCACCCCCGACATGCCGTCCCCATCGACCACGCCGCCCCGAGGGGCGGCCCCGGAAAGGGCGCCAAGCACCGAGCCCATGCGCACGGAGGAGGAGGAGGCGAACCCGGGCGCCGGTGGCTCCGTCTCGGCACCAAATGTTGGTGAGGAGGGGGCCACTTCTTCCCAGCCCGGTACGGGTGAGTTACCTGCCTCTTGTCCTTGTTCTTGCTTCTTCTTTTTGAAACTTTTTAGTCTTGGCTTCGCCTCATCCCCCTCC
>NC_057796.1:49246005-49254523 GCF_018294505.1 Triticum aestivum
GGTCGCCAGGGTCGCCAAGGCCGAGGCCGCGAAGATCGCCGCCGAGGAGGCCGCCAAGGGTGCTGCTGAGCACGCCGCCAAGGAGCCGATCGTGGAGACGGGCAAGGCCACTGCCGAGGAGGCCAGCAAGGGGCCTGCCGGGTGATACGTCTCCAACGTATCTATAATTTATGAAGTAGTCATGCTATTATATTATCTATCTTGGATGTTTAATGGGCTTTACTATGCACTTTTATATTACTTTTGGGACTAACCTATTAACCCAGAGCCCAGTGCCAGTTCCTGTTTTTTCCTTCGTTTCAGTGTTCCAAAGAAAAGGAATATCAAACGGAGTCGAAACGGAATGAAACCTTATGGAGAAGTTATTTTTGGAAGGAAAGCAACCCGGGAGACTTGGAGTCCACGTCAAGAAAGAAACGAGGGAGGCACGAGGCAGGGGGCGCGCCCACCCCCCCTGGGCGCGCCCTCCACCCTCGTGGGCCCCTTGTGGCTCCCCTGACGTACTTCTTCCTCCTATATATACCCATATACCCTAAAACGATCGGGGAACAGAATAGATCTGGAGTTCCGCCGCCGCAAGCCTCTGTAGCCACCAAAAACCTCTCGGGAGCCCGTTCCGGCACCCTGCCGGAGGGGGGATCCCTCACCGGTGGCCATCTTCATCATCCCGGCACTCTCCATGACGAGGAGGGAGTAGTTCACCCTCGGGGCTGAGGGTATGTACCAGTAGCTATGTGTTTGATCTCTTTCTCTCTCGTGTTCTTGATTTGGCACGATCTTGATGTATCGCGAGCTTTGCTACTTGTAAGTGCATCTAGTGCCCCTTAGTGATTTTGGTGTATTGAAGACTTATAGGTTAAGGGACTAATAGTGTTTATGAGTGTACACAGGTCTATAAGTCTATGAGGAGTTTGATATTTACAGAGAAAGTCGACCCCTAAAAATGAAGTTCTTCGACTGAAGACTTTCTGAAGACTTTGAAAGTGAAGAAATTGGTGTGACCTTGAAGACTTGGTATTCATCTGAGGAACATGAAGCGTGAAGACTTTTGTTTTCGTAGTTTCATTTTCTCTTTCGTGAGTCATAGGAAACACCGTACTGTAAAAGGGGGTCGAGGAAATACTAAGGAAGAATTTCGATGTGATGCTCAACTCAAAATCCTACACCTACCAATCCCTTCGAGTGAAGCCATTGGAAATCTCATATAGTTCGGTCATATTCTTTAGTGACAGAGACGAAGTTCTTCTGGTCTCTGAGGAATTTGTTCTGACTGAGGAGTTAGGAATTCGCCAGTGCGGATTGCCTACACAGTGAGGAACATGATAGCCGTGAGGAATTTGATACTCAAATTTCTGACCGTTGTTGTGCTATGCGCCAGCTGTCCCAAAATATCTACCCACCTAACGGTAATATCATTGAAGGGCATTTATGTCTTATCATGTCGGGCTGCTCCCTAGGCTATAAATAGCCCCCCCTACAACCACTAGCTGGTTGGCTGCTCTGAGAGAAACTGACACTTGTCATTTAAGAGCATCCCATCCTCCGAGGACTTTGAGCGAAAATCATCAAGTGAGGAAACCCAAACCCAAACACCCACAAACCCAAATTGATTGAGCATCACTGAAGAGATTGATCCTGTGTGGATCCGACGCTTGTTACCTCTGAAGACTGTGCTTCTTCTAGACGGTTAGGCTTCATGGTCTAGAGCATCCAAGAGGAAATTGTGGATCGCCGAGTGACCGAGTCTGTGAAGGTTTGGAAGTCACCTGAAGACTTACCACGAGTGATTGGGCGAGGTCTGTGTGACCTTAGCTCAAGGAGAATACGGTGAGGACTGTGTGTCCGGGACTGTGTGTCCGGGACTGTGTGTCCTTAGGTTTAAATACCTAGCCGCTCCAACCAGACGTACAACTGAGACAGCAGTTGGAACTGGTCTACCAAATCATTGTCTTCACCAAGCTTACTGGTTCTATTTCCTCAACTCTTTCATTTCCTCATAACTATGTTGTGCACTTGTTCATATCTGTGTTTGAAGACTTTGACTGAAGACTTTCTCAATTTCCTCAGTTCAATTTCTTCAGTCTGTTTGTCTTCATCCTGTGCTATCCTGTGTTTACACTTTCTGTACTCTGTGCTTGTCTTCATTTCATCATGATGACCATGCTTGTGTTCTGCTATGCATACTTTTGAGTACTTATTCCGCTGCAAGTAGTTCTTCGCTAAGGAATTTCCTCACTGGCAAATTCCTCAGTGAAGAATTCATAAAAATCGCCTATTCACCCCCCTCTAGTCGATATAACGCACTTTCAATTGGTATCAGAGCAAGGTACTCCCTTGTTCTGTGTGATTTTGGTTTAACCGCCTGGAGTTTTAGTTATGTCAACCGCAAGTATGATCAAGGTCTCTGCTAGGTGTCCTACCTTTGATGGGACCAACTACCCCTCCTGGAGGAATAAGATGCGAATGCATCTTGAGGCAATTGATAACGATCTCTAGTATGTTGTGGAAAATGGTGTTCCCTCAGTCACACCTTCTCTGAATGCTGCTGATGTGAAGAGATTCAAGCAACTCGATTCTCAAGCGAAGAATATCATATGTGGCCATCTGAGCAAAGGATAGTATGGAAGAGTGAGTGCTTTGGAAACTGCTAAGCTTATCTGGGATAGGCTGTCCAAAGTGAATGAAGGAATCTCAACTCAGTGTGACTCTCGAGTTGATGTTCTTCGCAATCTCTTCAACCGCTTCAAAAGACTCGACAATGAAAATGTTCAACAAACCTTCGATCGCCTCACTGACATCTCAAATGAGCTTCAAGCGCTTGGTGCCACTGACATCACCGACCATGAGGTGGTGAAGAAATTGTTGAGATCACTTGATTCCTCATTTGATACTCTGGCATTGATGATACAAGAACGTGCTGATTACAAGTCACTGGACCCCGCTGATATCCTCGAAAGGCTAAATACTCATGAGTTCTAGCTTGCTGAAAAGAGAGACCTCTATGGTTCGAGCTATGGCTGATCACGTGCACTAAAGGCCAAGGCAGTTTCTGAGTCTGAAGATGAAGACTCTGGCAGCAGCCTTGGTGATCTTGAAGAACTGAGCCAGGAACTAGCACTGCTTGTGAAGAAATTTCAAAAGTTCTCAAGACGTGGTCGCTTTGGAAGATCCTCAAGGAGCAATGATTCCTCATCCAGTGACTACAAGAAGAGGCTTTGTCACAAATGCAAGAAACCTGGACACTACATTCAAGATTGTCCTTAGTGGGAAAAGGAATCAAAGAAGAAGAAATACAAGGATTACAGTTCTGATGATGCGAAGAAAAAGAAGAAATCCTCAAAATCTTCATCATCAAAATCCTCAAAGTCTTCATCTCACAAGAAGAGCAGCTCCAAGAAGGCTCGGGCATTCATTGGCAAGGAAATGGACTCTGAAGCAGAATCTGAGGAACATGAGGAAGAGGAGGCATCTGAGGAGTCCGAGTCTGGAGTAGCGAGTCTAGCTCTCGCTACTGCATTCGTCAGCAAGTCTATCTTCAACTCTGAAGAAAATGGCTTCACCAACAAGGCTGATGAAGGCAATGATGACTACGCTCCCACCTATTGCTTCATGGCAAAGGGTGCCAAGGTACTCAAATATACCTCCTCTGAATCTAGTGCGAATGAATCTGATGAAAACCTCAAGCCCAGCTACTCTAAACTTGCTAAGATTGCTGTGAAACAACAAAGGGCTTTTGAAAAGGTTCAAAACATGCTAGACAAAAGTGATGATATGTTGGGTGAAGAAATGGATCGCACTAAAACCTTGACTGAAAATCTTCAGAGACTTCAGACTAGGTTTGACAACCTTCAAGGTCATTATAACACTCTCTTATCTGATCATGAGAAGCTTTCTTATGAATTTCTTCAAAAAAAGCAAGATCTTGAGAAGCTAAGAGTGAGTTATGAAGATCTTCAGAAGGAGCGTGATTCATTACTTGCTCAACAAATCAGCGCTGCTCAGGAAGAATTTGTTCCTCCATGTTTGAAATGCATTGAACGTGAATCTGCTAATTCTTCACCTGAATCTTCAAATGCTTCTAATGCTACAAATGCCTCACCTGCCTCTACTATCACTAGTTCCTCATCTGAGGACATTGCTAGTATCACTGATGATGCAGGGCTGAAGGAACTGTACATGACAGGCATGTACAAAAGCCTCAAAGGGCATCAGACTCTTTGTGATGTGCTTAAAAAGCAGATCCTCAACAGGAACCCCAGGAAAGAGGGTATTGCCTTTGAGAGGAAACTCAATGCTGATGGTACATATTGGAAGCCTGAGCAGTACCCCAAAAATCTCATGGGTTGCTGCAAAGGGACCTCTAGTTGATCCATCTAATTTATCTGGCTTTACATGTGAATCTTCTCATTCTTCTGATGAGTCATTTGACTCCAACTATAAACTGTTTAAAAATCAGAATGGTGAAGTATTTGCTAGATATGTTGGCACTAACTGCAGGAACGGTTCTCCTATGAAGAAAATCAGGGTTCCCAAAAGATACCTTGAAAGTCTTCAGGTGAATGTCCTCATGACACCACCCGGGAAGAATAGGAACCCCAGATCAAATTCTTCATATGGATCCAAGTCCTCATTCGGACCAAATTCCTCAGGTGGATCAAATTCCTCAAAAGGATCAAAGTCCTCATATCAACATAATTGTGCTAACAACTCTGTTTCGCAGGGAAGAGCCAAGGGCTATGAATCTGAGCATTATTCTTCTAATCATTATGTTCATAAGTCCTCGAAGAATTTCTCTGCTTATTCATATGCTTACCCTAACTACTCTTATGTGAAATGAAATGGATTGGCTTCTAGGACACCATTCACGTATGGAGCTCGCAGAGTGATGAACTCTTTGCCACCCCTTCAGATGTGAGTGGTGAAGAAAAAGAACTAATCTTTTATGCAGGGTCAGGTCTCCAGACGTACTTAAACGTCTGAAGAATTTGCTGGAGACCTGAAAAGTGCCTGAAAGGACGCAGGCTAATCATGAAGAAATGAATCTTCATTTCTCACGTCCTCATACTGTTTTAACTGTTGCATTGCTTGATGAAATTGGTCCGATGAATTGTGATGTCATATTCTTCACTGATGAAGTATATGAAGTTCGTAAGCTCCACTAATTCATCTGCAGGATGATCAACCCAAAGCCACTGAGTGGGTCCTCGATAGTGGATGTACAAATCATATGACTGTGACAAGAATCTATTGATGGATGCTCCCTTATCACCATCGCATCTGAAGCATATCATCTTCGCTGACAAAGGCAAAAGTCAGGTATTGGGTCTAGGTAAGGTTGCGATCACAAAGGAGCGACACATGGACAAAGTCATGCTTGTCGAGTCCTTAGGATACAACCTCTTGTCTGTCTCAATGCTTTGTGATCTTGATATGGTTGTGGTCTTTGGCAAGTATCGTTGTGTTGTGGTTATGGAAGCTGACAATTCCAAAGTCTTCGAAGGCTTTAGGAGAGGAGACTTGTATATTGTTGATTTCTCTCGGGACCGCAACCAGCCGTGTGCCTACTTGCAAAAGCTTCAGAAGGCTGGCTCTGGCATCGACGACTTGGTCATGCAGGCATCAGGAATTTGCACACTCTTGCGAAGAAGAAGCATGTCATTGGCATTGAGAATGTCAAATTCCTCAAGGATCACTTGTGTGGAGCTTGTGAAGCTGGAAAGATGACCAAGGCTAAGCATCCAGCGAAGACTATCATGACCACTACTCGACCATTTGAATTGTTTCATATGGATCTCTTCGCTCCTAACCATTACTCAGCAGTCACAAATGACGCATCTCTCTATGGCTTTGTTATTGTTGATGATTACTCTCGTTACACATGGGTACATATTGTCACTTACAAACATGAAGTGCAGGAAGTCTTCAAACGATTTTCCTCGAGGGCTTCAACCAACTTTGGTGTGAAGATCAAGCACATCAGAAGTGACAATGGAACTGAGTTCAAGAATTCTGGTCTTGATGACTATCTTGATGAACTTAGTATTACTCATGGTTATCTGCTCCTTACACTCCTCAGCAGAATGGCATCGTGGAGCGCAAGAACAGAACTCTTGTTGAGATGGCTTGCACTATGCTTGATGAGTACAAGACGCCTCATCACTTCTGGATTGAGGCAATTTATATTGCGTGCCACATCATCAACAGGGTATATCTTCACAAATTCTTCAAGAAGACTGCCTATGAACTCCTCACTGACAAGAAACCCAATGTGAGTTATTTCAAAGTCTTCAGTGCTAAATGTTGGATTAGAGATCCTCATCACAATGCTAAATTTGCACCGAAAGCACATGAAGGTTTTATGCTTGGTTACGGAAAGGACTCGCACACCTACAGAGTCTTCAACAACGTTCTTCACAAGGTTGTTGAAACTGTAGATGTGTGGTTTGATGAAACTAATGGCTCGCAAAGAGAGCACCTACCTTCTGTGATAGATGAACCAGCACCTGAGGAATCTATCAAGTTCAAGGCTACTGAGGATGTCATTCCTACGAAGAATCTGCTGAAGAATTCATTCCAAAACGTGAAGAACATCGAGCTAATGCACCTGAAGAAAATGCTGAAGAAAATGGTGCTGAAGAAAATGTTGATCAAATTCCTCGACGACAACCTGCTCATCCTCGCGTTGCAAAAGAAGTGCAAGTTGAAAAGATCATCGATGACATTGAAGCACCAGGTCCTCTCACACGCTCAAAAGCTTCACATTTATCTAACTTTTGTGGGCACTATGCTTTTGTCTCTATCACAGAGCCCACTAAGGTAGATGAAGCATTTCTGGAGCCTGAGTGGATCCAGGCCATGCAAGAAGAATTACATCAATTCGAACTCAACAACGTCTGGGAACTGGTTAAACGTCCAGATCCTCGCAAACACAATATCATTGGAACAAAGTGGATCTACCGCAACAAGCAAGATGAAAATGGCCTTGTGGTGAGGAATAAGGCAAGGCTTGTAGCTCAAGGCTACACATAGGTTGAAGGAATTGATTTCGATGAAACTTTTGCACCTGTTGCTCGACGTGAAGCTATTCGCATATTACTTGGTTATGCTAACCATCATGATATCACTCTATATCAAATGGATGTGAAAAGTGCATTCCTCAATGGTAAGCTTGAGGAAGAAGTATATCTTGCTCAACCCCCAGGTTTTGAAGACCCAAAGCATCCTGACAAAGTCTTCAGACTCAATAAGGCCCTCTATGGCCTCAAGCAGGCCCCTCGGGCATGTGATGAGTTTGCCTATATGATGAGTGAAGAATATCAAATGTCTATGATGGGAGAGTTGAAATTCTTCTAAGGTCTTCAAATTCGTCAACAGCGCAATGGCATATTCATATCTCAGGAGAAATACCTCAAGAATGTACTGAGGAAATTCGGCATGCAAGATTGCAAAGGCGTCAAAATTCCGATGCCCACAAATGGCCATCTGTGCACTGATGAAAACGGTATTGACTTCGATCAAAAGGTATACTGCTCCATGATTTGTTCTTTATTGTGTTTATGTGCATCTAGGCCAGATATTATGCTTAGTGTTTGCATGTGTGCCCGATTTCAAGCTACACCGAAGGAATCACACCATAAGGCTGTGAAACATATTCTTCGATATCTTGCTCACACACCAACACTTGGATTGTGGTACCCCAAGGGCTCGGCTTTTGATCTCATTGGATATTCTGATTCTGACTATTCTTGTGATCGTGTGGACCGCAAGTCAACATCCGGTACATGCCATTTCCTCGGACGATCTTTGGTCTGTTGGTCCTCGAAGAAACAGAACTGCGTATCACTGTCTACTGCTGAAGCTGAGTACATTGTTGTTGGCTCTTGCTGTGCTCAATTGCTGTGGATGAAGCAAACTCTCAAGGACTATGGCGTCAACGTGAAGAATGTGCCTCTCTTCTATGACAATGAGAGTGCCATCAAGATTGCTCACAACCCAGTTCAGCACTCGAAGACAAAGCACATTCAGATTCGTCATCATTTTCTTCGTGATTATGTGTTGAGGGCGACATTTCTATTGAGCATGTGAAGACTGAAGAATAGCTAGCCGATATCTTCACTAAACCCTTGGATGAGAAGAGATTTAGCAAGTTGCGATGTGAGCGAAATATCCTAGAATCTTTGAATGTTCTTTGAAAAGGACACTCATCCTAACACTTATGCAAAATTGATGACTTAGATGTGCAACACATGAAGAAACGTTTTTCTTCAATCAATGAAGAATAACACTCTAAGTGTGAAGAAATTAACAAAGAATTTGATTCTCAGAACCCTACGACAATTGTACGCGGTGTCTGAAATCATCATTCTTATACGGTGGGTCACGCCACCACCAAAAGTTGAAAATCTTCAATTTGAGTTTTTCCTCAGTTTTGAAATTCCTCAGTTATTCAAAATCTTCAACTTTGCAAAATCTTCAACTTTGCAAAATCTTCACTGTTTCTGTCGTTTTTCTTCATTGG